>NC_134486.1:38809864-39002364 GCF_040206685.1 Ascaphus truei
TAGGCAAACAGATGCTGAGAACATGCCACCTTTTTGCCTCAAGTGGGTGAATTAAATCTTAGATGAACATCTGTTGCCTGCTTAGCAGTAAGGCTATGATAAGCTCCAAGCAGGCTAAAGGACTTGTCTTCTCCTACGTGGCAGGATAACCTTAAATCAATGATAATGTCAAACGACACAAACATACATTCATAAGCCTTAAACACTAGTATGGGATAAAAACAACAAACTTAATACTAATTACTACTTAAAAGATGTGTATATTAATCACTAAATTGTTATTCGGTGTAATGTTATTACGTATTAGTAAACATTTCCACAATCTAACTGTTTAGCAACCATAAAAGCCATTATGTTCTACAACAATATGTGAGAATTTCTTATCACAATCATGGCTCACTGGTGCAATATTCATAGATTTTGCAAAGGCTTTTGATACTGTTGATCATGTTATCCTGCTTAACAAACTCCAGTGCTCTTGAGTAGGGAAGCATGCTTTAAACTTGTGTAACAGTGTTTCCCCCACCTGGTGGGAGATTTGGCCATTACGGTTTGTGTGTGGTGCCTCTGTAGCCCATACAGTGAACCAGATATTGGGGTTTTCCTCTGTGCGACCTGGAGTCCAAAATTTTCTCCACAATGATCGCTTCCTCATTATCCACTTGGACAGGGTGAGGAGAAGGAAGGCTGCGTCCAGGAAAAAAAATTCTCCCACAACGGTTTTAGTAAAGAAATGTCTGCGGTGTTAGTCTGCTGCTGTCTTGTACCATGCTTGGACCTCACAAAGTGTCTCTTTAAGGGTCTCCTGGATGTCTCAAAGGAGCTCAAGTTGGAAAGCGAGGAATAAAAGTTGGATGAAACTTAAAATTTGAGAAGGGGCACTACTGTGTCGACGAATGATATGAGTTATTGTAAGAAAACTCTGCTAGAGGTAAAAAGTCAGCCCAGTCATCCTGGAGATGTCAAACAAAACAGCGTAAATATTGCTCCACTGTCTGATTGGTCTTTTCGAGCTGGTGATTGAATTGTGGGTTTTAGCCGGAGGATAAATTTAAACAAATTCCTAAAGCGGAAACAGAAGATCCTCCAGAATCTTGAAGTGAATTGCACCCCTCTATCAGATGTGATTTAGTCTAGAGCCCCATGAAGATGGGCTGTCTGATCTGCTGAAGGGAGGTTCTGTAATGAAAGTTTGAAAGTAGTAATGAAGTTTGAAGAGAGATGGAAGACGAGGCACACGGATTTGAAAAAATGAAAATATTTATTTAAGCTAACACAACGTTTCAACCACAATGGTCTTTATCAAGTGCAAAAAAATGGCTTAATGAACAAATCACAAATGATCCCTTAAATAGCACCCACAATACCCACAATGCTCACTGAAAAATCAACCTTGATATAACACATATGTCTATGGCTGACTTCTCATCATCCGTCGACATCCAGTCTGACATAAAGTAACACACACATTCCCAGCACACGCTAACTCCAACACGCACCACATTATATATATATATATATTTATGTCAAAAAGAGTGCTACGGAGCGTGGCCAATGTATACAAACAAAAGACAGGGGTGCCCAATGCTCCATCCAATTGACAAAACATATACAGTAAAGTAATAAGTATAAAGTATAAATACTTCAATAATAATACTATTTACAGCTGCGCCAGCCTTTATTCTAAAGTGACGCATGTCGTACCGCTCTGAATACCGGGTCATGACTGTAACGCCTGTATGCCCACAGACCTGGCCAGTCCCGAGAACTGAGGTGGGTAAGGGTATAACACGCACCCACAGCAGTGAGGGCGTGCCCGGAGTGTGGTAAGATGCGTTGCCGGGCCTGGTGAGGAAAGGGTTAACGATATACTTGCTGAGTCCGGGGTGCCAGAAGTCAGAGGGTTAATGTCCAAGAGCCTAGGGGCAGGGGCAGGAGAAAGCAGCGTAGTGAGGTCCAAAGCAGAGTCCAGCGGTAAAGAGGTACACGCAGTCAAGCCGAGCCGAGATCAATCCAAGGGAATCCAAACAGAGGCAGGAACAGGAACAAGGAGCTGAAACAGAGAGCTTGGCAATGTCACTGCACACAGGAGCCACAGAGAAGCTATGCTGAGCGACGACGGAGAGGGCAGACTGGGGTTATAAGGGAAGGAGGACCAATGTTAGCAAGGGGTGGATGGGAGGCTTGGCTGAGAGCTTGCAGTGATAGGTCCAGGTGAGCAGGAAGGGAGACAGGAGAATGATACCTGGTAATAGTCTGCAGCTGATGGGGGGAGGCGCCAGCAGCACGTGAGGGCAGGTAAGAGGATCGGGTGTGCGCGCCTTCTGTAAGGCTGCTGTGCGCGCACCCCGATCACGTGCATGCAGATGCGGCGTGCGCCGCGGAGGAAGGCTCGGTGTGAGAGAGGTAGGATGTTGAGGGAGCGGGGAAACGGGGCAGGGAGCCGCCGTGGGGCCAGAGGTGACGGGGACCCGCTGAGAGGCGCGTGTCCCCTGATCCGTTACAATGACGTGCTATGTTTTCCAACCATATAGCAATTCACTCGGGTTTCTATCGATTGTCTATCTGGTGCAGAATCCATCTATGGGGCGCATTTTAACGTTGTCTGCAATACCATCTAGAAACTCAAGTGGGCGATCACGAGCTGTTGTATTAAAAGTCTAATAGCAATTCACCGTACAGCTGTACAGTTCTGCAAGTCTGTGTGTGTGTGTACAGAAATTGTAATTTGAAGATTTATATTTGAAGCAGAGATAACGTTATGAGTTCATACTGTATACAGTAGACTGAGGCTTCTTAGCTATACACATAAAAAATATGAGGACACATACTGTACTGTATAAAGGATACTAAAGGGAAAAGAAGTACAGTATTACAAAAATATAACGTTGCGTCTTCTTCTGAATATAAAATATTTTTTCCGCTCGTGTGGATTGGAACCTTGTTGAAACGCATACTGTATGCGTGTCATCACATTTCTATATGTATTATTTATTAATCAATACTTTTGCTAGGCTTGCTCTTCTTTTCATACTGTTTTTATTTTATGCACATGCATGTATGTCTCATTGGAACCTTGTTGAAACGCATTTGCGTGTAATCACATTTAAACGCATGCATGTATGTCTCATCGGAACCTTGTTGAAACGCATTTGCATATCATCACATTTAGGCGCATGCGTGTATGTCTCATTGGAACCTTGTTGAAACGCATATGCGTGTCATCACATTTAGGTGCATGTGTGTATGATTTCTCATTCAATTTGAATTTCAAGTCTGTTTCTTGACATGAGCTTGAATAACAATTTTGGCGATTCTAAGATTCAATCACCTCTGTAGCTTTTTAATTCTAAACTAGTCATGTACGTACTGTATGAGGTGGGTGGCATACTGTGACTTTTATAAGAAACCCCTCCCCCCCTAAAAAAGTTATAATCTTTTATTCTATACAGTATGTATTTATTCTACAGTATATGTACAGTATTATATATGCATTGTTTTAATACTGTTTTGATTTAATGCGCATGCGTGTATGACTTCTCATTCAATTTGAATTTCAAGTCTGAAAAAAAATCCCTTTGTTCGTTCCTCGACATGGGCTTGCATATCAATTCAATCACTATTTTAGCTTTTTAATTCTACACTAGTAGTGGCATACTGTGATTTGTATTTGGGGGTGTGGCGTTTAAAACATTATGATGACCTGTTGAAATAATAATTCAGCATACATCCCTCTCCCTCCCCCCTCAACACACACAAGGCTAAAGTATTTTTACTTCTCATCGACACCTCCCCAAACCATTATTTTGTAATTGTTGGCTTTCTGACTTAGTTTAATCTTCCCGAGCATGGTATCACATGTATGCGCATGCGTGTATGTAGAAAAGAGAGTTCCCCACCCCCAACCCACCTCGCACGCAAAGTCTTATTAACAAGACTACGGTCATGCAACCGCTTATCAACAACCGAGCCATTCATGAAAATTCTTGTAGCCTTCTTGAGGGACTGACTGATTTGAGGCAACCATTATGTGAAATGTTATACTTATGTTTAATAAAAGGTGACACAATGAAACAATAAAAAAAAAAACTTTTTTTTGCCATGAAGCAGAGAAAGGCAAAAGGAGGGATTTAGATGCACCTACAGTTTAATATCGCTTTTTTGAAACGTTGCTTGCGCATTGATGAATCTGATTTAAAAATTCAAGTACTGAGTCTTCTTGAGGCCGGCGGTCTCACACACGCATTCGCATGGGTTTGGCGAGAATGACGCCTCTATCCAACCCCCCACCCCAAAGCCATTCTTTAATATCTTTGAGGCTTTGTTTACAGTAATTGTGTCGCTGAGTCTTCTTGAGGCCGGCGGCCTCTTTGAGGCTTTGTTCACAGTAACGCACATAGTTGTACTGGTACCAAGAGAATTTCAAGTTTAAGGGCCGGTGGTAACTAGCACTTTCAACCCTACTAACCCCCCCTCCCCCCCCCCCACACACACACACCACTGCACACACAAAGCCTTACAACGTGAATAGAAATATTTATCCACACCTTCCCCAATTGAATATGTTAATTTGATAAGCCCTTCTTGGCACCTAGTGTAGCCCACCCCCAACCACTTCACACACAAACCCAAACCCTTCTTGGAGAATCCCCCCACATTCAAAGTGAATTTCAAGCTCAAAGAAAAAAAAAGAGACATCCCTTTTTTAAGGACTGATTAAAAAAAACATAATCTGAATCATGTTTTTGATAAGTTAACAATTTTTGCCATTCTTTCTTTTTCTTTGGGGGTGGGAGTGTTTCAATGATTCTCTTGAATTTAAAGAACAATTTATTTTATTTTATCTGGATAATCATGGAAGAATGAAAAATACAAATAATCATGAATAATACAAATTACAGTCTTTATCTTCTTTGAACTGTAGTTCTTCTGTCAGTTGTAAATTAAGGGCCGGTGGTAATGGTAGCACCTTTCATCACTTCAGCATCACTTGACACACACAACCTTTCTTTCAAACAAACAAACAGACAAACAAACAAACAAACGTGAATAGAAATGCTTATCCACACCTCCTCCCTCCCCCCCCCAGACAGAGCCATGAAAATGGATAATCATGGAAGAATGAAAAATACAAATAATCATGAATAATACAAATTTATAATAATAAAAACAGTAATTTGAATTTACAGTCTATATCTTCTTTGTCATGGCCGCATTGCATTCTGTAGTTCATTGAGAGAGGGGGGGGGGGTGTAAATTATGACTGTTGATACACTATACACACAGTTCAAGAAAAAAAGGAAATACCGTCGCCACAAACCAATATATATAAGTCCAAACCATGTGGTGTAAAGTCCAAATGAATCCTAATAAAGCTGGTAAATGAAGGATCTCATGTCCATGGAGTGCAATACATGAAAAGAAAAAAGAAAAGCAAATTATGGTGCAGTATGCCAACAATGACAGCTAAAAACAGACAAATAAACTACACAAGACAAACAAGACAAACAAGACAAACAAACACTTTAGCAAGGCTCAGTAAAAGTCAAAGCTTGTTTATTACTGGCTATTAATGTGGATACAATCACGCCTCCGGAGGGGTAAAATTAAAACCCTACTCACAGAAAGCTGGATAAAGCAGGCAAACCGACAACGATCGTGCTGGAGGATATCCAAGATGGCGGCCGGAGTGTCCTCTCCGGCGTCCCCACGTGACAGGGGTGGGATATCCCTTGAAGAAGTGCGCGCATGCGCACGAAATGCGTCGGGAAGATTTGAGTTCATTGGAGCTTTGGACTGGTTTGTGGAAGCATTTGGCAGTGCAGAGAGTGGAGCCGTGTTGTAGCTGTGGGAGCCAGGTGAAGGAGAAAGTGAGCGCTGGGGACTATTGAGTAGCGTGACGTCATATCCGCCCGATAATCCCGTGAATCGTGAGACTCACCTTCCACCCCTGTCACGTGGGGACGCCGGAGAGGACACTCCGGCCGCCATCTTGGATATCCTCCAGCACGATCGTTGTCGGTTTGCCTGCTTTATCCAGCTTTCTGTGAGTAGGGTTTTAATTTTACCCCTCCGGAGGCGTGATTGTATCCACATTAATAGCCAGTAATAAACAAGCTTTGACTTTTACTGAGCCTTGCTAAAGTGTTTGTTTGTCTTGTTTGTCTTGTGTAGTTTATTTGTCTGTTTTTAGCTGTCATTGTTGGCATACTGCACCATAATTTGCTTTTCTTTTTTCTTTTCATGTATTGCACTCCATGGACATGAGATCCTTCATTTACCAGCTTTATTAGGATTCATTTGGACTTTACACCACATGGTTTGGACTTATATATATTGGTTTGTGGCGCCGGTATTTCCTTTTTTTCTTGTATTCACTTACTGACTGTACTGTCAGTTTTTACCTGGCTGCCAGTGATTATTTTATTAACAATTATTTATTTTGAGCGCTGTTTACACCGACTTTTTTTGTTATACACACAGTTCACTACTTTTACACATGATACCCCCCCTCCTTTTGTAGTGCAGCAGCTCTGAAAAGAAAAAATTAGAGCAGTAAAGTGCATTTAATGACATTGCTTACAGCATAACTACTGCATATTGGAGTATGCAGTTACTACTGTCAAACTATACTGTATACTGTACAGTGTACAGTAACTGTATAACTACAGTATACTGTACAGTATACTGTATACTGTAACTCTATACTACATTACAACTACTGTATAACTACCCCCTTGAGAAAGATCCCTTGAAGAGGATCGAAATGTTGGATTTTGTGTGAATACTCTGAATACAGTTTATTTGGACTTTACCTGGTGAGTGCTGTCTCCTTTTATCGCCTTGCTGGTGATTACATGCCTCATTCATCCTTATGGGCCAAGCACCGCTCTTATACCTGTAGGGATGTGGTAGGTACCTCATATGTGTGTTCAGTGTGTGTTCAGTTGGTGGTTTGACTCTGTTCAGGAGAGTCATGTGGAGGTCTGCAACAGTGTTGCAGAGACTGATGCAATAGCTGTGAATCTGTGCAGCTCAAGGCGGAGGCTCAAGGCTCTGTTGAGGAACTACAACTCCCATGAGCTCCTGCGCAGTCACCTGACTTGAGGAGCCAATCGGAAGGCTAGAATTATGGGAGGAGGAAAGGGAAGCGTGGGGGAGAGGCCACGCTAGTCAGAGGGGATCTGGAAGGTAAAGGAGGAGGGTGTATGCGTGCAGGGGGTCTGTGACCCGCCTGCATAGGCTAGCTTTACCCCGCAGGCCCTTAGGATAAACCCCTGAGTCACAGTAGGCTGCTGTGCTGCAGGGATGCCCATAGTGCTAGCAATCAATCACCTTACTGTATAGACAGTTAGGGACAAGCGTGCGGAGCAGGTTTGCTGGTGAGCTGCTTGGGACCAGACAGCTGCACTGCGGACATCCAAGACAAGCAAGGATTCGGCTGATCCTTTTCGAAGTATTACCAGTCACCGCCGTGACTGGAAGGTAGTAGATACGTCAAGTGCACCAACACCGGTCAACAGGCGCTGATCCCGCATAAGGCATAACTATTTGGAGACACTAGCGAGTGGCCAAGGCCTAAGTACACGCCGCTATCGTTCTATTCTATTGCACGGACACGGTGTGTGGGGCACGCGGTGACGGGATAGAGACATACTCATAAGAGCGTGGCTGAGCCACTATTGTACAGGACAATATTCCCTAGAGGTGTGGCCGAGCCACTGATGTTAGAAGGACATTATCAGTTAGCGGTGTTAGGGTATGATAGAGTATAAGTATAGTGTTATAAGATAAGTGTATGCATATTGGGTTATTGCCACGGTTCATATAGAGTATAAGTTTATTATTGCACATAGTAAAGTTGGTTGCACGCATTTTATCGGTGCGTTTCTTTCCCAGGGGAATCTTACATGACGGGGATCCTGGGTAAGTGGAGGCGCTGCGCTAATAAGTGTTACCCCAGGCTCCCAGCTAGCGGAGGCTCAGATCTCCTGGAGCCACAGGTGCGCGCAGTTTCCCGTAGTCGCTTAGAGTGTCAGAAAAAGGGCTACATTTGGAGGCGCTGCTGAGATCTCAGATCTGGGGTGCCCTATATTTTTTTATTACTGTGCAACCATTTTTTCTCCCGCCATGTTTGTGCCCTCGCAGCCTGAGGTGCGCAAGTGGGCCCAATGGCATGAATTTCCCCTGACACGTGCCTTCGGCCTGGGACACGTTCCCGCTACCCTCTCCCTGGGCACTGTGACCGATCTTGTCAGGAAACTCCCGCTCATGGACACTGCCCGAGTGCAAGATCACTATTACGACCTGGAACAGGACTGGCGCAAAATACTATTTGTCACTGACCAGGACATATGCCCCAAAGCACTGCCCTTAGTATTACTTCTGCCCGAGGCTCCCGGCATCCACTGTCCGATAGTACAGGTGGATTCCACCAAACCACTGGCTGCGTCCACACCCCAGAGGGGATACCCCGGCTCGTTAGGTACCGTTACAACTAGCTCTGATCGCACCCCTGAGAACAGTTTGAACCCCCGGTGGCCCGGCGCAATGGGCCTAGGCACTTCGTTCACTCCCTCGGCCATTAGGCCCGCGCTGAGCAGAATCAGCCTGTCAAGGCTAGACGCCTATTCACATGCTGGGAGTAGCCTGCCGGATAACGCCTCCATCCCTGCACTAGCAGAAGCCATTCACCACACTACACAGTCCCTCCAATACCGAAAACTGAAGGCGTTTTCTGGGGAAAAACCCACTCCCCTGGGAGAAGTCGGATTCGAGGAATGGCTGGACCACACGGAACAGGTACTACCCGAATGGTCATGCACAGATGCCGTCCAGAGGCAGCGCATAATTGAATGCCTGCGGGCCCAAGCATCCCACATGGTGCACTGCTATATGGACGACCATCTGCTGACATGGCTGGCATCATCCACTGCCTGACCAAAGTGTATGGGGTTCCTGTGGATGCCTTTGCGCTAATGACCAGGTTCCACGCTCTGGCCCAGAAAGAAGGAAAGATGGTGTCTGACTTCCTTCGACGGTTGCATCTGGACCTGTGGACCATGGTGAGGAAGGGGGTGGTGCAGAAGATGGATGCCGATGGACTACGCACCACCCAGCTACTGAGGGGACTCCTCCCCTTGCACCCAGTGTCTGTACGCGTCAGCGGCTGTCTCATGCCGGGGCAAGCACTGGCGTTTGACGACTTGATGGATCGGATTCAGGCCCATGAGACTGTGCTACTGGGGCATGAGCTGACCCTGGGAAAGAAGGCGGTGGTTGTGGCTAAAGACACCAGGAAGTCGGACGCTAATACTGAGGCGCCCGGGGATGCGAACCCGAAGAAGGAGGACCTGGAAGCGCCTGTAGCCGCCAGGGAGCGCCCCGCGTCGGGACGAGCATCGCCGACCTTCCGAGACAACTCCTACCGCAGTCATCTCCAGTGCTATGCTTGTGGAAAAATGGGGCACATTCGAGCGCACTACCCCTCCCTACGGAAAATGGGGTCCCGACCGGCCAAGTCTATGCTGTGTACTCCGCAGACCGACAAAGCAGCAGCCTCGTCCTTGACGAGTAGTCGAATAGGGCCAACGGCCATCGTCAAGGTGGTGATTGAAGCATCTACGCCTCGGCGCTGATGGATACTGGGTCCCAGGTGACCACTGCGTATCGGCCCTTCTACGATCAACACTTGCACCGGCTGCCGCTGCTATCTGCTGACTCCTTGTGGTTGAGAGGGTTGAGCCATGAAGACTACCCTACTGACGGTGTGGTGAAGGTACATCTGGACATTCCCCAGTTGAACACAGGCAAGCATCACCCCATGGAGGTGGAGGCCTTAGTATGTCCAGAACTGCAGGATCATCCCAGCACCCCGATAATCATTGGGACCAACACAGACATCGTACAGGATGTGCTCCGCAAGTATCTACAGGAAATGGGTGAATCACCGTTGCTGGCTCTAGCTGCTTGCCCGGTGTTGCGAGAGGTTTGCGGTAAGATTGCGACCGAAGAGGAACATGGGATGCTGTATAGTCAAGAGCGGGGTCTTACCGAGATCCCGCCCGGGGAAGGAAGAATGATGATCGCCGCCTGTCGTTATCCGATCAACTGTTCTCCCTGGAAAGCTCGACCCGCGATGACCAGCGACTCGGCTACGAAGTATTGGCCTCGATAAAGAAGTGGTCGGGAAAAATTCCGGCTCAAACCCAGGTGTACGTACGGAACCTTTCTCCCTACACCATGTGCATTGATCGCCGGCAACCATTGGGTCGAATCTATCCAGTAACCCCGGTGGAGAATACTGCAGGTGAGCGCCCGGTGGTCACCACCCATGCCGTGACCCCAAGGTTGGCATTCGACTTCGGAGAGTCAACCTTGATGGAGGGCTGGAAAGGAAGACTGCAGACCAAACTGGAAGAACGACGGGGTGTATTCTCCATAAGTGATATGGATGTAGGGTGCAGTCGCAGCGCCCGCCATACCATTCGACTGAGCGACCCTGTCCCGTTCCGGGAACGTTCTCGCCGCATAGCACCCCAAGACGTGGAAGAGGTGAGGAGATTACTAGCCGAAATGGAGGAAGCTGGTATCGTTCAAGGATCACGCAGTCCCTATGCCTCACCCATCGTAGTGGTTCGCAAAAACAATGGGACCATACGCCTCTGTGTGGACTATAGGACCTTGAACAGCCGTACGGTGCCTGATCAGTATACCCTCCCACGCATCGAGGACTTCTTGAACGCCCTGACGGGAAGTAAATGGTTCAGTGTACTAGATTTGAGGTCGGGGTATTATCAAGTACCCATGGATCTGGAAGATCAAGAGAGAACGGCCTTCATCTGCCCGCTAGGGCTCTACCAGTTCACCCACATGCCGCAAGGGATATGCAGGGCTCCTGCCACCTTTCAGAGGCTAATGGAAAAGACCCTGGGGGACCTGAACCCGCAAGAATGCATGGTATACCTGGACGACATTATAGTGTTCTGAAAGACGCTAGAGGAGCATGAGGAGCGGCTGATGAAGGTGTTGGATTGACTTCAAAAGGAGGGGCTGAAACTGTCCCTGGATAAGGGCAAATTCTGCCGTATGTCCGTGACATACGTGGGTCACATTGTATCAGCTGAAGGGATATCCACCGACCCAGGGAAGCTAGAGACAGTGGTGAATTGGCCCCGGCCTAACAACGTTCAAGAACTTCAATCCTTCCTGGGGTTCTGTGGCTACTACCGGCGATTCGTGGAGGGCTACTCCAGCAAAGCTAAACTCCTGAATAATCTCTTAAAAATCTGTCCTGAGGACACCGGCAGGAAAACCTCCACAGCACAAACGCCATTTGGAGAGAAATGGATCTCTGCTTGTGAGCAAGCGTTCTTGAAATTGAAAGCCAGCCTAACGCAGGCCCCAGTGTTGGCCTATGCCGACCCCGACCGAGAATACGTTCTACACGTGGATGCCAGTTTCAGTGGCCTGGGAGCAGTGTTGCACCAGAAACATGACACAGGGCTCCGCCAGTGGCGTATGCGAGTCGAAGCTTAACTCCAAGCGAACAGAACTATCCTGTCCACAAGCTGGAGTTTCTAGCCCTCAAATGGGCTGTAGTGGATAAGCTACATGATTACTTGTATGGGGTACAGTTTGAAGTCAGGACAGATAATAACCCAATCATTTACATCAACACGTCCGCCAAATTGGATGCGACAGGTCACCGGTGGTTGGCGGCGCTGCCCAACTATCAGTTAAACCTTAAGTATAAACCAGGGCCCACTAACATAGGGGCCGATGCTCTGTCACAAAGGCCGGGGCTTCAACCCACCATGGATGAGGAAGTATGGGAGGAAATTCCGGGGCCTGGCATACGTGCTCTATGTTCGCTAGCAGCAGTGGTCAACGATCAGGTGGCGTTCTCAGAGCTAAGAGTAGCTGATTCATTAGGGTGTCAATCCCGAGCCATTCCCCGGGCCTACCAAGGTCAGGAAGGAATGAACATTACCGAAGATAAGATCATTTCCTGGAAAGAATTGGTGCAACACCAAATCCAAGATCCAGTGGTGGAACTAGCTCGCCAAGCTCTGCAGCAAGAGAACCCCTCTATTCTTATGCAAGCCCCCAGAGAACTGGTGAAGCTATTGTTGAATGAGTTTGGGAAGTTCGAACTGGACAATGGCCTATTGTACCGGGTCATTCCATACCACAATCATCCCGACCGGCGACAAGTATTTTTGCCTGAAAGTCTGAGAAATATGGTCCTCCGGGCCCTTCACGATGATCATGGCCATCTGGGCGTTGACAAGACGTTCGGGTTACTCCGGGACCGGTTCTATTGGCCAAAAATTAGAGAATCAGTGGAAATGCATTGCCGAAGGTGTACCCGCTGTATACAGAGGAAAACACTTCCCACACGGCGGCCCCCATGGCCCATCTGAAAAGCTCTGGTGCTATGGATTTGGTGTGCATGGATTTCTTGTTTTACGAGCCAGACACCCGGGGCATCGCTAACGTACTAGTGATTACAGACCACTATACAAGGTACGCCCAAGCGTTCCCCACCAAAGATCAACGGGCGGTGACAGTGGCTAGAGTATTGTGGAAGAAATACTTCATTCATTATGGATTACCGAACCGACACCACTCTGATCAAGGCAGGGATTTCGAGAGAACTCTCATTAGAGAACTGCTGAAGTTGTTAAACATAGCTAAGTCACGGACTACCCCGTATCACCCAGAAGGGGATGCTATGCCCGAACGGTTCAACCGAACAATGCTGGACATGCTGGGGACATTAAAA
The DNA here is from genome assembly GCF_040206685.1 of Ascaphus truei. Classification (NCBI taxonomy): domain Eukaryota; kingdom Metazoa; phylum Chordata; class Amphibia; order Anura; family Ascaphidae; genus Ascaphus; species Ascaphus truei. The sequence continues at coordinate 38,822,652 of NC_134486.1, forward strand.
GGCTCTCAGAAGACGGAGTGGAGCAAGCATGTGGAGACGTTGGTGCATGCCTTTAACTGTACTCGACACGAGTCTACAGGGTATACTCCGTACTTCTTGATGTTTGGGAGAGAAGCCCGACTACCTGTGGATGTGCGACTGCGGATATCTACCGATGGGGTATCCAACAGAACGCATTTCCGTTACGTACAGAGGTTACAGGACAGCCTGCAGCAGGCCTATAAATTGGCTGAAAAGGCAGAGGCGCAATTAAATGCGGGTAACAAAAGGCGCTATGATCACAAGGTGCAACATAAGGAGATTCGCCCGGGGGATGCTGTTCTCCTTCATAATTTAGGCATTCTCGGAAAGCACAAACTGGCTGATCGGTGGAGAGATGGGGTGTATGAGGTAGAATCACAGATGCCTGGCCTCCCGGTATACCGCATCAAGGACTCCGAAGGCCGGGTAAAGGTGTGGCATAGGAATCACCTACTCCCCATACCTCAAGTAGGGGACAACGAATTGGAGGTACCCACTGTTTCAATTGATGGAGAAACTGAAAGTACAGAGGATGGCCTAGAGACTGTAATAAATGCCACCTCTGAAAATCCTATGGAGGGAACTTCTCAAAGGGGCCTTCCGGCCACGGGGGCATCTCCCGAAGGAGCTACGGGTAAAGAACCCCTTGGTCCAACGACAGATACGCTGACTCCAGTGAGCCAGCTACTAGACTCGCAGAGCCCGTGCTTTGTGCCCCAAAAAGACTTTGTAGACCTATCAGGCCCCTCATGGGAAGAATTGGAAATGCCATACGAGGCTTACTACTCTCCCGAGGGGGTAGCTGAAGAGCAACTTCGCCGAAGCCAAAGAGCTGGTCAACCTCCAATGAGGATGGCTTATGATAGATTCAGGGCACCCCATTATGAGGCTCAGTAGTGGGCTCGCAGCCGAGTGCATTCTGTTGCTGCAATGTTCACTGAAATGTGCAATCTGATCTAGAAGAAATGAGTAAGATCACGTGTATTGTATCATTTTTTATTATATAACGTTCTGTGTATAGTTATGTGAGTTGACCCAAGCAGGGACATTGGATTCTGCAAGGGGGAGAATGTAGGGATGTAGTAGGAACCTCATATGTGTGTTCAGTGTGTGTTCAGTTGGTGTTTTGACTCTATTCAGGAGAGTCATGTGGAGGTATGCAACAATGTTGCAGAGGCTGATGCAATAGCTGTGAGTCTGTGCAGCTCAAGGCAGAGAGGCTCCGTTGAGGAACTACAACTCCCATGAGCTCCTGGGCAGTCACCTGACTTGAGGAGCTAATCGGAAGGCTAGAATTACGGGAGGAAGAAAGGGAAGCATGGGGGAGAGGCCACGCTAGTCAGAGGGGATCTGGAAGGTAAAGGATGAGGGTGTATGCGTGCAGGGGGTCCGTTACCCGCCTGCATAAGCTAGCTTTACCCCGCAGGCCCTTAGGATAAACCCCTGAGTCACAGTAGGCTGCTGTGCTGCAGGGACGCCCATAGTGCTAGCGATCAATCACCTTACTGTGTAGACAGTTAGGGATAAGCGTGCGGAGCAGGTTTGCTGGTGAGCTGCTTGGGACCAGACAGCTGCACTGCGGACATCCAAGACAAGCAAGGATTCGGCTGATCCTTTTCGAAGTATTACCGGTCACCGCCGTGACTGGAAGGTAGTAGATACGTCAAGTGCACCAACACCGGTCAACAGGCGCTGATCCTGCCTTAGGCATAACTATTTGGAGACACTAGCGAGTGGCCAAGGCCTTAGTACACGCCGTTATCATTCTATTCTATTACACGGACACGGTGTGTGGGGCACGCGGTGACGGGATATAGACCTACTCATAAGAGCGTGGCTGAGCCACTATTGTACAGGACAATATTCCCTAGAGGTGTGGCCGAGCCACTGATGTTAGAAGGACATTATCAGTTAGCGGTGTTAGGGTATGATAGAGTATAAGTATAGTGTTATAAGATAAGTGTATGCATATTGGGTTATTGCCACGGTTCATATAGAGTATAAGTTTATTATTGCACATAGTAAAGTTGGTTGCACGCATTTTATCGGTGTGTTTCTTGCCCAGGGGAATCTTACATGACGGGGATCCTGGGTAAGTGGAGGCGCTGCGCTAATAAGTGTTACCCCAGGCTCCCAGCTAGCGGAGGCTCAGATCTCCTGGAGCCACAGGTGCGCGCAGTTACCCGTAGTCGCTTAGAGTGTCAGTAAAAGGGCTACATACCCATACTCCTAGGAGTGCTAGTGACCGCTTTTGGACACTGTATAACTACTATATAACAAGATTTGTAGTGCTGCAGCTCTGAAAAGAAAAGAATGGCAGATGGCAAATGGCAAAACTCCCTGCTTCCTCTGGAACAATTCTCATAATCAGTGAGCTAAAGGAACCATATGTGGAGATGTTGTTTTTACACACAATTATTAGATGGTCTACTATTATGTCGGCAAAGATAATGCTTATTCTCAACTCAGGGGCAGGTTCTGTCTTAGGGCCTCTTAGGCTTCAAGTATGTGAAAAAAATTGAGAATTTAAGTGAACAGTTTACCCTCATCATTCACTTTAAATACTGTACGCTGGTTTGTTTTTTCTCCAGTGTGTTAAGAAAACTGAAGAACCATCCCAACATACATAAGTGAGACCTAAAGAAAGCATTTTTGCAACTAATTGTAATGGGATAATACATGCGCCAAAGGAATGAAATATTAAATATTTCAACTAATGAAATATTCATGTTGAGTTATGAAATGTAAACCTCTGATGGTGTTTCTTTTTATTTAGGCATTCCTCAGTATCTCTGAAAGCTATGATCACTAGTGCACCAGTCAGCTGTTCCTAAACCAAAAGTATCCAATATTTGCTTTTGTTTAACTTGTTTCTGCCCCGGCCAGTTCAAATCACTTTCCAAGTAAAAATAATTTTCTCCTCCTATTTTTGTCTGACTCACCTGCATACAATATCGGTGGCGATTATATAGACACTTCTCCCGTCTGTCCCTCTCTGATGCTGCACTATTTTTACCTATTTTGCATTTTTCTGAAGAAGGCCATGCTTGCCTTTTTTTCTTGTCTTTCACAGTAATGTTAAGATGTTTATGATGCGTGATTTTATTTTATTATTTGATATTCAACCAAAATGGAACTCATTATTCTAGAGGCATTTTGTTTCATGCGTCAATATGCCCCTTCTATGTGTGCATACTTCATAGTAACCCTACCATATAAGTGCCTTTTTGTGTTCGTATGAGATAATTCTATTAAAAGGTTACTTGCAAAAAAGATTTGTCAGATCCCTTCAGGCAGTGGAATTTAACATCTGTTAATATCTAATCGTGCTTAATGTCATTTTTATATAGGCATAAAGTATAGGATATTAACTAATCCTTAATGTATTAACATTCTGTCTGCAGGAAAACTAGAAGATAAAATAAGAAGCATTTTTCCCATGCGTACGACACAAAAGAAATGTAGGCCCCCTAAAACGAGAGAAAAATGATTCATTGGAAGCTATTAAACTTAAAACTCCAAGATGGGTACAGAAAGGAAACGGAGTAAAAAAAAAAAGAGGGCATAGAGTCAGATTATGATGTTACAGAGTTGTAAGCATCTCAAGAGAAAAATTAGTCAAAATTCCCACCAGGAAACTCTATAATTAAACAGTTCCAGTTGGAAAGATTTGTCTTGTATATAACTCTGCACATCTGCACCTTTAGAAATATAACTGCTCCACAAGCACAGAGATCACTTATCTCACACTATGTTCCATCATGAACCAAACCACTTACAATGAACTTTCCTCACATACTGTATAATACTTTTGAGCTGCATATCAGTAACACCTGTTTTGCAGAACTAAACTATTATAAACGTGAAATGAATCATTTTTTGACTGCTTCACCAGGCACCAGAAACCATTATTGAAAAGGAGATATAGTATGGATAAGCAGAGCTCCCTGCCATCATCATACAGTACATGCGTCCAATTCTGGTTTTCTAGCTCTAATCCTTGTGCACTCTGCCTAGTAGTAGTCCTGATTGCCTATGGTTAATTGGAAAAGCATAACTGGACTCCATTCTCAAAATGACATGGGAAACAGGTATATAGGTTTCAGCAGAAAGGGATAACGATACAAGTAATGTTTTCTCCCTTTTCACTTACAGTTACCTGATTCCCTATAAGACTGAAGGGACATATTGCACTGCAATATGTATCTACTACTGTTGGCATATTAAGGGCACCTACTGTATCATTTGCTAATAACACCACAGTGATTATGAAAGCATGGCTATTTTAGGCTGGCTGAGAAGATGACCCATGCTATCCAGTTATTGATGGCATTCTTAATTATTTGGAAAGCATGTGAATAAGGCCGCGCTTATAGTGCTGACGACGGCGACGCGTCCGATTATGTCACTTGTCGCTGTCGCCACTGGCGAAAGTTATTTGATTTTTAGCGACGTGACCATCCCAACATACATAAGTGAGACCTAAAGAAAGCATTTATGCAACTAATTGTAATGGGATAAAAATCAAATAACTTTCGCAAGTGGCGACAGCGACTGGTGACATAATCGGTCGCGTCGCTGGCAACAAGGCCAGTGACGTCACTAAAAGGGGCGAGCCGCGCAATTTGATTGGTTTAGAGGCAGTCACATGTGGCGACTGTCTCTAAAAAATCAAATTTACCCGGCTTCAAATTTTTTGGTCGCTCCGTCGCCGTCGCGCTTACTATAAGCGCTTGTGACGGAGTCCATGTATTTGCTTTGGAGCGACGTCGCGTCGCCGTCGCAAGGCACAATAAGCGCAGCCTAAGCACTTCGGCGAATATTAAAATATTAATATTATAATGTGTGTACAATTTTGAATTTCCAATGAAGATTTTTTTTCAGTTGAATAATTAATGCAGCTTTCCCACACAAAACAAATCCTTTATGGAAGGTGAACCATTTTTTGCTTTTAAATTTCCCAAGAAAAATACTGCTACAGATTATACTAAAAAGGTCCCTAGAGAGCAAATTATTGTGAAAGCGTACTTCTTTAAGGAAGCTTATGCAACATCCTCCTGAAATACTTACGGTGACGGCAACGGCAGCATAGCACTCCAAATTTAAGTTAAAGCCCTCATGCTGCCTGTCAAGATGGTGACCCACTATAAGGGTTAATATTGTCATCGTAGGGTTGGAAAGTGTCCCAATGCTAGTAATAAGTAACCTGCAGGTATGTATCTGTTTCTGTGTGATGCACTGTTTTTGGAAAATAGGACCAACATGTTAAAATCCATAAGCCTGTCTGGGGTACCCAAAACCAGTAAAGTTTGCATCCCGGGAGGATTAACGCTGCGGGGGACCATGCTTCCGTAGAGAAGACAAACCGATACTAACCTGGTGGAGGAGCTGTGCAGCTGTCTCCATCTCTCTGTGCTCTCCCCAACAGCTCTGAAGGTAAGAAGCAATCTCTGTCCCCTTGGATGATGTAGATGTTCGAATATGGGTCTCTATATCATGAGGGGGGAGGAGGGGTACTATAGGACCATATTCAGTCATCTACATCATCAAGGGGACTGGAAAGGACATTTAACACTGTCAAGCCCCCTTGATTTCATAGATGACCAAATATGGTCCTACAGTATAGTATTCCTCCTAACCCAGAGTGGTTGTTGGTTCTAGTCCTGTTGGGTCTAACACCTTTCCAGTCATTAGGTTGGTGCCTTAGACTTATCATCTCTATATAGTTGATATGGAAATCCTTTGTGGAAGTGTGGAATGGGACTCATTTAATTATACTTTGTATAGCTATTAGCATACAGTATCTCCCAGTCGGGTACCACAGATGTGCTACTTTTTCAGTAGAGGCATGTCTCCCTAATTTATTTGGAGGGACGTATGAGGGGATATATATATATATATATATATATATATATATATATATATATATATATATATACACACAACTGGAGACACTACTAAATTGAAAGTCAGACCTCACAAAAAGTGCAGGTAAACATTGACAGTAGTACGTGGTCAGACCATGCAATGATCAATATTATCATAATGAGGCTGTATCCTGTAAGGGGCCCTAGACAATAGAGATTGAACGAATTACTGCTCTGTGCACCAGAATTAGTGACATAAATTGGGGGAGAACTTAGATTTTTCTTTGATACCAATTACACAGATGACCTACCATGATCACCTACCATTCACAACAATATGGGAGGTGCATAAACCCTTTATTAGGGGCAACTTTATCAAGATTGCCTCGCGCAGAAAGAAAGCCCGCTTGAAACGCGAGCTAGACTTGGCAAATAAGCTCTCTGAGCTAGAGATGGCGCATAAAGCCAACAGCACCGCAGAGGTGATGGCTAAGATTATCCAGACCCGAGGGGAGCTAAACTTATGCCTTTCAGTTAAAACAGAACAGGCTTTATTCTGGACCTCTCAAAAATATTATGATAGAGGCAATAAGGCCCACATTATGCTTGCCAGGGGTCTCAAAAATATATCTGCGGCGCAAAATATACAGGCAATACGCCCAGCTGATGGAACATTCACCCAAGACCCACAGCAGATAATGAAACAGTTCCACACCTTCTATCAAAAATTATATGATGGGAAAAAGGTGGACCACCTGGTAAATGATACAAACAAAATCCACAAGTATCTAGAGGCCTGCCAAATGTCCAAACTTAAGCCATACCACAGAACAGAGCGTAATGAGCCAATTTCCACAAATTCATGGATGAGACCACTAAGGAGCTGAAAGCATCAAAAGCCCCATGCCTGGACGGCTTTTCCGGGGCCCACTATAAGAAATTCTCGAATATTCTTACCCCATATTTAGTGATAAAGTTCAATACATTTCTAAAGGGTGAATCAGTCCCTCAGACGATGGCTACAGCTAACATTGTATTAATATATAAAAAAGATAAAGACCCCACAAAGTGCGCCAGCTATTGCCCTATTTCACTCATAAACACGGACATAAAAATATATGTAAAAATTCTAGCTAACCGCTTCCAAAAATATATGAACTATCTGGTCCACCACGATTAAGTGGGGTTTATTCCAGCTAGCCATGCTCCAGACAATATTCGGAGGACTCTTAATTTAATACATACAGCTGAAACAGAAAAGATCCCCTGAATGCTACTCTCACTGGATGCAGAGAAAGCTTTCGATAGGCTGGACTGGTGATATCTCTTTGAGGTGTTGATGGAAATGGGTTTCATGGGATACTTTCTTAGTGGTATACAGACCTTATATCAAGCCCCATGTGCCCAAATTAGAAATGCAGGGCTCCTCTCTGACTTAATACCCATAGCAATGGTACCCGGCAGTGATGCCCCCTTTCTCCACTCCTGTTTGCGCTCTCCATTGAACCCATGGCGGCCGCCTTGAGACTGGACCCCAACGTGTCAGGTATGCGGGTGGGAAAAACAGAACATAAAGTGGTGTTATTCGCAGGCGACATACTAATGATGATTACCAGACCACTCACTACTCTCCCCAACCTTTTTCAGGCACTTGGTCGATTCAGAAATATATCCGGCTTCAGAATAAATCAGTAAAAATTACTAGCTCTAAGTATCAATCTGTCCCATGACCTGATTAAGCTTCTGAGTATTAATTTCGATTTTACATGGCGCACAAATGATATACCATACCTAGGGGTAAATCTTACAAAATCTGTGCAGACAATCTATAAATATAACTACCGTCAACAAATTGATAAGCTCAAGAACGATTTACAAGAATGGGATAGATATTGCATCTCCTAGATAGGCAGGAAATGAAGGGGGCTGGAACAAGAACTGCGAAGAATCCGGGCTGGAGGCGGGTTAAAAATAAGCTAATTTATTCTGGCATCAAGCCTCAAGACATACAACAAAACTGGTAGGATCCTCTGACGCGTTTCCTGCCGTAGGGCACTTTATCAAAGAGTTGTTCCCACTCCATTATCCTGGATAGGCAGGATCATAGCCGTCAAAATGACTCTCCTTCCCAGGATAATGTACCTTTTTCGGATTCTTCCAGTTCGAGTCCTACAGAAAGATATTTACAGTTTACAGCGCAATATTGCTAGGTTCATATGGTCAGGGAAAAGGTCCAGAATCCTAAAAACAATGCAACAAAGGCCCTCAAAGCTAGGGGGGTTAGCGGTGCCCAATCTCCGAAAATATTTTCAGGCCTCGCAGCTGAGCCAGATACTCCTATGGAACTCAGAGGGTGGTACGAGAGCATGGGTTGATATAGAGAACCATATATGTTCCCCTGCAGATCTAGACACTCTGCTTTGGCTGGACAGCTCAGATAGACCACCAGGAGGAATAGCAAGCCCAATGATTAAGCACTCACTGTCACTTTGGGATCGGCTTAAATTTAAGTACAGATTTACGAGCAAAAACTCTAGTATGATCCCACCGTTCAATAATCCCCAATTCCCCCCCGGGGATGGAGGAAGCCAGGGTTACAGCCTGGAAAAGAGGTGGCATAACTAGGATCAAACATATGATATCGGATAAAAAAATTAAGGATTTCCCGGAGCTTCAAGAGAAGTCTGATTTATGGCCTGGAGAGGTGTTCAGATATCTCCAGCTAAAACATTGTATCACAACAAAGCACACGAACACATCTCCGGCTGTTGAAACATATTTTGAAATGCTATATACCTCAAGATATTTGGGCAGGGGTTTAATCTCAACCATTTATAAGATTCTGTTAGATGTGGATTTTTCTGTAAAGACTGTCTTTATGAAGCGATGGGAAGAGGAGATGGGGGAAGTTCTGGAGGTCGAGGTATGGTCTGGTATATGTGAGGCGGCAGCTTCCAGTTCGATATGCACAACCATAAAAGAAAATGCGTATAAGATGCTGTGTCGCTGGTACATTACACCAACAACACTACATGCTATCAATAACAGTATATCCCCCTTATGCTTCCGAGGGTATGGGCAGAGAGGTTCCCTCTTACATGTTTGGTGGTCCTGTCCAGTTTTGACCCTCCTGTGGCAGCAAATATTTGACCTCATCAACTCCCTAGGAGACACACAGATGGTCCCTGACCCATGGCTAGCCCTATTGGGCAGACCCCCTCCCAATGTTCCCAGGCACAGATATAAATTAATGCTACATATCTTGCTGGCCGCTAGATGTTCCATAGCTATGTGTTGGAATAAGCAGACTAGCTCGGGATTAATATCTGTGTTCTTCCTCTCACGCCTCTCGTCTTTGACGCCTGTGGTAGAAACCTTTGATTTCCGACCGCCCCTTCTGATTGGTCCCGGACGTCGGAATCCGGTAGCGGAGGTTTCCTGCTGATGTTCGGTCGTTTTCCTAAAAAAGGTTCCGAAGTGGTATTGTCCTGGGTATCGGAAAGGTCTGTGTCACTGGTGTTGTATCTTGACCCCCCAAACGCCGCTTTTCTTGATTTAGAATAATATCTCCTTCGCCCGGGTCTGCCCTGAGTGCTGTCACTGAGCCCCAATAGCCCCCTGTACACTTTCCGATCTTTATAGTCTGAGGTAACTTGCTTGAACTTATCGCGTTTGTATTTGATAGGATTGGCCCGGTGCAAATCAACAGCGTTCTGAATTTTATCAGTCCAATTAGTAGAGGAATCTGCTTTCAGAATATGTCCGCATGCGCCGTATCCATGACCACCATAGACGCTATGGTGAGGCTGATAGCAGTAATATTTTGCCATCACGCAAGCAGTTTCCTGGACAACCGGGGACCCGATGCTGTGAGTACTGAGTACCCTCTCGGCAATGGAGACGCCTCACGGGACTTGGTCATGTGAGTGAGATAGACCTATGGGAGCACTCCAGCACGGATGCAGCTGATTCTCTCTGATCCTGGTATTTTCCCCTGCAACAGCGCACGATTATGATGTAATCTAATTTGTGGGTGTGATTTATGTCATTTGGGTGTTTGGGTATTTAAGTCGCTACCTGTCACTTGCTCTCTGCACCCCCGAGGAAGATCCCCCTGTGGGATCGAACGTTGGAGACATGTGCTATATGTTCAATATATAATTTTGCTTCAAACTGCCTGAGTCCTGTCGCCTCTTTGCCCCTTCATGGTAATGTATGCTTTTATTATTTCTATGGGACATGCACCAGCCCACTACTGCTTTATTACAGGAGTGCCAGTGGCTTCTATCAACTAACTAACTCTGTCTGTCTGTCTGCTTAGTTAAGTTATGGTGGGTAAAAAAAGTGACAAAAACCTTCCACAGCAAAGCATATAGCAAATGGAAATTACTGTATGCTCATTTGCATGTCTTAGACAGGTCTGCAATCCCGCCTTTCACCATTATTACCCAGCACTTCCACTGCAGCAAGGGATTCTGGGAAATGACATGCAAATGAGCACACCGTGCACTTTTTGCTTCAAAACCATTTTTATCATGGTTCCCTATACTCATGCAAATGAGTATTCAGTAATATTTCCATTTGCTATATGCTTTGCTGTGGAGGGTTTTTGTCACTTTTTTTACCCACCATTACTTAACTAAGTATGGTAAAACCCATCCTCATTGCTTCATTTTTGCTTAGCCAATATAACCAACCCCACACTGATGAGACCTGTTAAGGTTGAAACGGCTGTCTCTGGGTGGGTTTACTGGCTATGCATCTTAACCCAGGCTGTGCTGAAAAGCTGTGCAATGCAGCAAGCTTAAGCTTATAGGGATCCATGTCAAAAGGGATTTGAAGCAAAAGGTGTGCTCATTTGCATGTCATTTCCCAGAATCCCTAGCTGCAGTGGAAGTGCTGTGTGCTGGCTGATAATGGTGAAAGGCGGGGTTGCAGACCTGTCTAAGACATGCAAATGAGCATACAGTAATATTTCCATTATATATATATATATATATATATATATATATATATATACATATATTAGAAAAAGAAAAGAGAAAAAGCGCCCGATCCTTGTGTAAAATCAGATGAACATTTTAATAAATCATGGACAAGACAAATGCACACTTACAATTTGTCTGATAAAAACAGGCATTTTATGGGACCTGCCCATGCACCAAATGAAGACTCCACGGTCACCTCCGCTCTGCAATCTCCAGATTAGTTCTTTGTCCAGTATTTGAGAACGCCGTTTTCTCCAGGATGGATATCAACCACTTGTAAGGAGCTTCTCAGCAGCATGCGTCCGCCATTGCTCACACGCATGTGGTACTGGAACCCGGAAGGACTTTGCTTGCGTCTCCACGGTCTCTCTCTGGTGCCAAGGCAGGTCAGCCACCGTAGTTACCTGCCTTGGCACCAGAGAGAGACCGTGGAGACGCAAGCAAAGTCCTTCCGGGTTCCAGTACCACATGCGTGTGAGCAATGGCGGACGCACGCTGCTGAGAAGCTCCTTACAAGTGGTTGATATCCATCCTGGAGAAAACGGCGTTCTCAAATACTGGACAAAGAACTAATCTGGAGATTGCAGAGCGGAGGTGACCGTGGAGTCTTCATTTGGTGCATGGGCAGGTCCCATAAAATGCCTGTTTTTATCAGACAAATTGTAAGTGTGCATTTGTCTTGTCCATGATTTATTAAAATGTTCATCTAATTTTACACAAGGATCGGGCGCTTTTTCTCTTTTCTTTTTCTAATAGGTACTATGGGAACTTGGTGAGCCCAAGAAGAAGCAGCCTGGACCCTTGTTTTATTCATTCATGGACTTCATTTGGACTTAAGTATTTTTTATAGTTCATTGTTTGTAATTTTATGCTATATTTTGCAATTTATATTCAATAGATTATTGCAATATTCTTTTTCACATTTTTGCACATTTTTTACAATTTTTTTGTTTGGTTTTTATATGTTTTTTCATGTATATTACATTTTTTATAATTAACATTTTTTCTCATATAGGCTAGCACTAGTTGGTTCATGTAACTATCTTATTCAATATTGGTATTTGGTGCAACATTTTGGCACACGTCACCAGCAGGGCAGCAATTTGGGTGTGCTGGAAAAAGGTGCGCTGTCTTTAAAACAGTTCATATATATATATATATATATATATATATATATACTAGCTGAGAGACCCGGCGTTGCCCGGGAGTCAACTGTCAAAAAGTAGCGCTATAAGTGTGATAAGTGAATTCTAATGTGATGGTGAATAGGGCTAAATTATTAAATAATCAAATAGTGCTTATAAAATATTACTAAATAAAAATTAAAGCAATAAGAAAATTAGAATAATAAAACCACATAACGTGAATATCAGAGAACAAACCAGTCCAAATGATGGAAACAGATGAGAAACAAAGTCCAGATACAGAGATTTATTATCAGTCACAATGTGGAGTAGGCTGCTCCTTGGTTGATCTAGCCAGATCAGAAGAATCTAAAAAAACAAAGACAAAAAGAAGCGCCAGCTCCATGGCATAATATTGTTTGTAAAATTGACAATTTATTAAAATGCAGAAAGTGGCCGCCAGGAATTGCACTCACTTCAAATAGTGAAAAAGCATTCAAGGGAGACAATCAGTAAACCAGCTGAGACTGTAGGAGGGTAGAAAGCCAGATATTGCTGTAGATATACACAAGCAGTAAATGAGGATACTTATCCGTGGCTGGATGGAAGATGGTAGTCAGTGTAAGCAGGAGGGGTGGTGGTGTTAGGCAGGTAGCTGAAACACCATCCGGTGTAGTAGGAAAATATCCAGTTGTCAGCTACTTCACTCCATGTGCCTGACGTGAAATCATAGTCCCAGCATACAGACCTTAGAGCACCAAACTCCGCAATAACAACTCTGTTTTGCCCGGAAGTATCCTCTACCTTTCTTCGTGTGTAATAGGAAATTGGCAGACCTCGACACAGCCTCAACCTGCGTGATGACGTCAGTGCGTCACTACGTCACGACGTCCTGACTAGTTTCGTCACGTGAGTGACTTTTTCAAAGGATATATATATATATATAATGTGGTAATTTTGGGGGTTTATATGAGCTTTCTGGGTATCTGTGTGTTTATTAACTTTGTCCAGCTGGTCTCAGTTGTTTTGGAGGTTAGTGGCCCCTCCTCCCCAGGTTTTAAGCTCGTCCCTCCCCACTTTCCATATGTACAGGTCTTTTCATGCAGCTGGTTGTGATAGATCTAATGCAGATCATTCAAATAAACTTTGCATATCCTATTATCATATATCCCAGGTATCTCCAATATGCTCTTTTTTGTGCATAAGTGTCTCTTCACATGTTGTTTGAGGGGATATATCTTGGAACTCTAGTAGAAACCCACACTGTATATCAGAGTCTGGACAGAGCTAACGCCACCTTTAGGTATGACCAATGTAATGCATTGTTAAAGAAGACACAGAGGTCCCAGCATGGGGTCACCGGCTCCATAACGGCCTGGATCTGCGAGCTATCTATGAGCTGGTTGGTCAGCTGACCCCCCCTCTCCCAAGGGGGGAAGGCTGCCTAGGAGAGGGCAGGTAACTGGGTCAGCTCCCAGGCAGCCAAATGGCAAAGGGGAAGTGGAAAGGGTATAAAAAGAGAGCCTCCAGAGGTGGGAGGCATAGTTAAAGGAATTTTAAGCTGCCACTATGGTTGGGCGGGGGAAAGGAGTGCAGCCCAACAATGGCCGATAAAGATTTCCCTATCCTTTTTGTGGAACGGGCAGGGAGAGCGAACTCGGCCAATTGTCAGCCGCGCAGAGATCTCCTCTCCATTTGTAAAATGGTACAGCGCTGGTGGTTTTAACAGATGCTGTCAAAATAAAGCTGTTACCTTTTTTCTTCCAACGTTATATGTGGTCTCAAGTTATTCATGGTGGTAGTATTACTGGGAGGGGTAGAATGTTATGCCTGCATTAACTACTGTATAACAGAGCTCTGTGGGTAGGGGTTGTTACAGTGAACACCTCTTTTACATACAGTATCATTAGAATTAACAATTAAAGAAGATTGTTATTATTTCGGCAAAAAGCAGGCTTGCTCGTTAAAACCAAATATCGCTGGGATTCACTAAGCATCGATGTGGGGTATTGCACTCTGATCCGGCGTTAACTACAACTGACTTGAAAGGCGGTTTAGTGTGATACCTGCATCGATGCTTATTGAATAGTGAATCTCCCCCTAAGGAATTTGGGTCATCCAATGAAACTGAATTATAAAGAACCTGTTTGTAAAACACTGTTCCAATTGAAAACCCAACATATGCAAAGAGTGTCTGCATGCAGAGGTTTTGTTTTACCTAGGTCAGAGATATTTTTAAAAATAAACCAAGATTAATCTGATAAAAGCATTGCCATTTCTAATCGGACTGATGGGAAATTGTAGTATAGAAGTAAAAAGCAGCACAGAGTGAATTATCGTAAAGTGATGAACTACTCTGAAGCTGCAGCAATCAAATAGACAGCTCTCACATCGAAAAATTACTGGGGCCTCTTTATTCATCAAGAGTTTTGTGTATGAAACTCCTTAGCAACCTCCTCCATGCAGAAGAAAAGCACTTAAGTTTATTTGGTGAAATTAAATCTAAGTCTAAAGGGGCCATTTCTCACTTACCGATATTAAATGAAATGAATTTCCTGTTGCTGTACAGAAAGACAAACTTTTCAAAATGTTACATTCATAAAAGTGTGACAAGAACAAAAAGGACAACAGACCTTCTTTTTAAGATTCCATTGTAACATTTTGCCGTATTTATTTTTAAAATGTCACATACATTCTTCATCTTTTATTGCATGAGGACTTGTTATATTTTCAATAAAACTAAATTTTATCTTCTAAATTAAATTGGTCGAAATTACCTCTCTCATATACCACAAAAAAGGTCTCTCCAAAAATATAGGACAGCGCAGGATAATTCAACTACTTTGACTTTCACAAATCCCAAACCCGAAGCACATTGTCATCAAAGGTGTGTTAATGCAGATCCCATTATATTGCTGGACAACAGGTCTAGAATAAGAATCATACTGTGTTTGCAAAAAAAAAAGAGCTGTGCATGAGATCAGAAATACAGTGGGCCCAACCACTCTTTAGACCCTGTCATTATTAATTTAAAGAATATTAATAATCAAGTGTCTTCTTTCTTATACATTTATTCCAATGGCTATTTATTATCCACCACTGTATTATTGCATCAAGAAAAGACAGGGTTGAGAGGACAGTTTCTTTTTATGTGACACAGAATATGAAGATGCTGTATATTTATAAACTACTTTGTGCTTTCAGCCCTATTTTGATCATATACAAGTATGTGAAGCCTCCAGTATGATAAAATAAGAGTGCATCCAAGCATAAAGATATTCATTACAACAAATTAAGTTAATAGAATATTCATGGCTCTCCTTATATGGGGTAAAAGCATATAAATGCAGAATTATGGGTGTTCATCTCATAGCCCTATCCTTCTTGAGTTTATAATTTAATCAAAAATCTTTTCACAACACTGTTCCAGAATCCATAATGGACAATATTAGTGTGTTTTTAAATAGTAAGCTTCTTTATTCTATAGGATATGATGTAAAATGCCCTGGTCATAGATCTATAACACTGCACATTTCAACATTTTTGCAGGGTTTAGAGGAAACAAATTACATTCTTTCAATGAATGGATATAGTGTCTTTAAAAAAAAAAGATGTGGTACCTTAATTTGAAGTGCGTATGCAATAGGTTTTAAGAACAGAAAGTGGAACAACCTTTTGAAAATAAATCCTATTTTATTTAATTAAGAAGCGCAACTGTAGAATTGTTCAAAAATAGTAATAAAGTGGTGATGCCCCCACACACATCTTTATTATAGCATACTTATGATGATACTATCAGCATTGTATAGAGAATTTGACAAGTTTTAAATAAGGCAACTGTTGAATGTATTATTTCATAGCAAGTACTAGGATGCCTCGGGTGACTAATGCTTTATCTGGGTTTCCCACAGCCGGCAAGAGAACACTCCACTCAATATTTTGATAAAAGATGTATCATTTTAAATGTAGATAAATCAGGAGGCGCTTTGTATAACCAATCCATTTGTGATAATATAATACTCTGATACAGTGGCGTAGCTAGACATGTGCGAGCCCCTGGGCAAAAAAAATTCAGGGCCCCCTCATTTCTCTCTCTTTTCTCTCCCTCATGTCTTTCTCGCTCTCTGCTCTTTTCTCTTTCTCTCTGCTTTCTATTTTCTCTCTCTCATGTCATTCTTTTACCTCATATGTATTTCTCACTTGTACTTTATTTTGTCTTTGTCTCTTCCTTCCTGTATCCTTTCCTTTTCGTGTCTGTTTTTACCCTTGTGATTTAACCCTTCGCCTCCCTCTCACCTATCCCAGCCTGTCTCTCAGGCTACAGCTCCATGCTGCACTACTTGAGGCCCCGCCCCGACCTAGGTCCCGTCCACCTACGGAGGCTCTGTAGAGAAAGGGATTTCCCCTTCTGTTCTTCCTACTGCATCTCAGGGCCCTGCCCCCAAGACCCAGTCCCTGTCCACCTTCAGAGGAAGGGATTTCCCTTTCTGCTTCCGTCCACCATCTCAGGCCCCGCAATGTGCTGTTGACAGTGGGGTAGTGGGGGAGCGAGGTGGGAGAGAGCAGGCCCCCCAAGAGTGCGGGCGCTTGGGCTTTGCCCAGGCTTTAGCTACGCCCCTGCTCTGATATAATATAACAAGTTTAAAATTTATGTGGCCAAGTCCCCCCAGGGTCCCCTTACCTCCTGGGCGGCTGTCAGCAGAAGCTGGGGAGAGTGGCCTGATGGTGTAGGAGCTTGCGGGCAGCCAGGAGAGGCGACCGGGTCACCGGAGGTCCACGGCGGCTCCCATTGCAGGGCGGCACCATATTGGTTATGCGCGCGCAAAGAGCAGTAGTGGCGGCTAATAGAGAGTCTTCGCGCATGAACAACAGGTCCCATGAGCCCCTGGGAGAGATACGCATGCGCAGTATACTCACTGGAGCGGCGGCCATTATAGATAGGCTCCGTAGGGAAACTACGAGACCCCATTGCGCGACAGAGCCAATAGGGCTCCCGGATTCCCCTGCTCCCAGATTGATACATTTGGCGCGCTTCAGTGACCACGCCAGTCGGAGCTGGGACATCAGAGGGTAAGGGTGTGTGTACAGGGTGTCTTTAGACCCCTGCACTAGGCCAGAGACCCCATTAGGCCCCAGCTGGGACCCGACTCCCATATATTTTATGGCTGCTATAGGGACAGTGCAAGAAAAAAGATTATGTGCTACATTTTGCTATAGGGACAGGCCACTTAGATAGGGACGCTGCCCCACTTAGCACCATTAGTGTCAGGGACACAGCGGAATGCCGGGCAGCAGTTGCGGCCTGTGGTCTGGGACCGGACCATCACCGCAAGGCTAGAGAATCATCACGGTGGGACCCTCCAGCTGGATACCACCCCACGTGGAGGCGGACGCCATCACTGACGACGTGGGACCGGAACACTTGGGAAACGCGTAGGATTAAGTTTTGCAGCCAAATCTACATCTACACAATCTGAAATCTAAGTGTTCCCAAACCGCGACACTCTCTGCTCCTGAGTGCAGACGTCACTAATATCGCCACGGACCAGTGTGCCGAGTGCGGAAGTAGCGGATAGCGGGCTGGACTGTGAGCTCAATTCTCCCCACATCAGAGTTGCTGATGAACGGAGAACTTGTTTCCAGACGAGACGATACACGAAGGAGGAAGCCTACAACTACCCTGGGAGGGGTTACCTACCTGTGGACACTACCCTGTGCTGTAGAGGTTCCTGATCGTGATCACCAGTGTATGCAGAGTGAGAGACTGCTCCGGCTGTTCCCTGGCGTCTGGTAAACTCATGTCTGAGAACATGAAATGCTCGTTGATTCTATTCTGATGTACGCAGATATATCACCTGTTTAATGTTTCTAATATAATTTGTACTTACTTCACTATATGCGTTTTGCGCTGTTCTTTTTTGTCTTTAACCCTAACACTGCCTGCGCTGGTACCAGGACGTATGTTAGGCAGAGAAATTAGTAGCCAAGGGGGTACCTGGCTACACAGTCAATGAAACACTGTGTAACACATTCCTTGTATAAATTACAGGCTAAAGTATAATTGAAAAAATAACCATTGTTTGTTCATGTGAAATGTCGAAATGTAATGTATGAGAGAAGGTAAGCACACATAAAAATAAAATTTGGAAGACACACCAAACAGCTTCACCCATTTTCATTTGCAGTTTACATGTTTATTGATAATGCTTCCATGCCTTCTCGTGTACAAGATGTTTATTGAACATACTTCCATTCCTTCTCTTGGATACAAAATGGAGTTATACTGCTTCTCCAGTCTTGGAATAAATACGTCCAAATTTATCAAAAAGGGAGACAGATGGGAAGATGGTTTGGAAGTCCTATGGAAAAAAGAACAACAACATTCAAGTGTTTAGTTTTTGTTTATATCACTGTATTTCATGTGCATGTTCAGTAAGATATAACACTATTATCATCCAAGCAAGTGATCGATTAGTTTATACTCTAAGTTTGTCAAGA
Organism: Ascaphus truei; assembly: GCF_040206685.1. NCBI lineage: Eukaryota > Metazoa > Chordata > Amphibia > Anura > Ascaphidae > Ascaphus > Ascaphus truei. The sequence continues at coordinate 38,841,150 of NC_134486.1, forward strand.
TATACAGTACTGATTTATACTTATTAATGTAACATATATGGTACATCATTTGTACCTGCTTTTTACCATGCAAACATATAGTGGGATAAAATACAATGTAATTGTTGGTACTGCATTGCTGAGCAGTAAGGAATACACATTTTTCAATTTAAAAATGCACATCTATGTGGGACCGAATTGAACCAATGACAGCGATATTGTATTTTTGAATAGCACAGTGCGTTTTTAGATAAATCAAATAATATTTTTTTTCCTTAATGTTCCTTTGTTTTCATTTGCGATGCAAACTAAATTAATGGTCACGGTTAATCTTATTTACTTCACTCCAATGATAAAATAATCAGATTTAGATCCACAATGCTCAGTTATTAACATTATGAGAAATTAACTTAAGGGCTAACGGGTATCTTTAAAGCTCACTAACGCTGCGTTAAGTGCAATTTACAGCTGTAATGACCCCTTGCGTTACTATAACAGATGTTAGTGCTAATAATATCCAAAAGAGGTGTTCACACATATCCACAAAGCTCTGTTGTAGTTAACGCAGGGAAAAAACGGTACATTAGTTAGGTCAGAGCTACTCCCACCCACACCCTGAAATAGGTATTTTTCAGGGTCTGGATAATTGTAATACCACAGTTACAGTAGGTATGATGTAACTATCATATTGTTAGTTATGGGGTTCTTTTCCTCTCCTGTCTTCTCTTTTTTTTTAACTTTAATTAAACACTTATTTAGGGTCTGGGTGGAAGTAATGCCGCCTTGGGTAAGACAGGCTTACAGGCATGTTATTTGAAGCTAACGCAATGCAGTGCTAACTTCACATGGGGTTAAGCCTGTGCTAATGAGATCACTAATGGCCATTGTTTTTTTAATATATTTAGCTTTGTGGATGTGACGGTAAGGGGGTAACCAGGCTATACAATAAAGGATAAACCCATCTGGTTACCCCTGAGAACCATGGGTCTCTGGCAGCTATCTAGCACCGTAAGCCTGAGAACCATGGGTCCCAGGCAGCTATCTAGCACCGTAAGCCAGGGGCCAGGTATTGTAACATGTAAAAGTTAAAGTGCCCCCTGCTTTTCCACTTTTCACGGTCCCTGTGCCCTAGGCTCATCAAACGTTCTATGTGTAAGTTTTAGGTGGGATATTTGGGTACAAATGCAATTGGTTTGGTTGCAGGAGTTTGGGGGCCAAAGATACCAGTAGTCCCCTAATTTCCCCAGCTTGCAGGCTTTGTCGGTACTTGGGTTGAATTACACCAGGGTTGCCCAGTTTCCCCCAGACTCCTGGTTTTCGAGCCCAGATGTCTCAGTCCTATTTCCCTTACAAATATGAGTCTCCCCAAGGGATCCTATCTATTAAAGTATGTTTTATGTTATTTGTGCTTTTACTAGAAATGTCTATTCAGTCAGCCCCGGGCATCCATATAGGTGCCGGGAAGTCTGGATACATCGGAGTTCAAAGAGGAGACGTGATGTTGAGAAGTATCGGGGTGTTAAGTGGCCAGGGCAGGGTGGAGTACTGGGTCCAGAGAACAGAGATCCCCTGCTGGGAGGACACATTGGTCTGCCAGACTCAGTGGAGCCTGCCCAATAGGTGGCAATGGGTTGACTGGGGGTAGTGGCAGAATGTCGGCGCGTTTCCAATTGGTCAATTCATATGCCCTGCCCACAGGGCATCCTGAGCCGACCTGGCACGCCCCCTCCTCTGGCGTCAGCCAAAGGACGAGCCCCTATTCCTATTGGCTGGCATCAGGGAATTCCCACGCGTTGATTGGTCGCTCCTCCTTCCTCCATGCTGAAGACAGAACAGCGGAGATTATGTAAGGAGTTGGCTGAGTCAGAGAACCAGAAGATCTAGTGACTTCTGTTGATGAAGCTAGGGCGGACTTTTCAAAGTTGCTCCGTCACGAATAGCAGAGCAACCAGCTACGTTTTGAAGCTAGGAAAGTCTGCCCTGGAGACTAAGTCACCCGCGAGGTCCAAGTTCTCATTTTAGAACAAAGCGGTCACAGCTAGGAACTAAAGCCAAAAAGATGACTAGGAAGCCCGGGTGTATATCCCGGTCAAGGTAAGCCTACCGAAGCAGGCACCCTGCACCTAGTAGAGCTTAGATTTCACCCCAGGCCCCCAGTAAGTGTGCTTTTATCTGTATTTTGTGTATTCTTTGTGTTGTACGCGAGTTTACCCGAATAAACTGCATTTTGTTCTTACTACCTTGTTTTGCCTAGTGAATGATCCCGGAACAAATTTAAATAAGTGTCAAAAGTCCTGGTCTCCCGTGACAGTGGATATCTGTTAAACTCAGGGAAAATGATGTCCAATACCTATTTAGGGAACATCAGGTTATTTGCCCCGATTTAACAGAGCCCTTTGGATCTGCCCCTTAGTAGCCTCTTTGTCTGAGCTCAAATTTTTTAATACAGGCAGCTTGAGATAAGAAATAACAAAAAGGTAGAGATGGGGGTAGTAGAATAGACTGTAAACCCCAAATTGCAATGTTGACAAACATATCTGGGGTACACTCATAAAAATACGAACTGTTAAAGTCAGTCCTTAACATAGGTCTAACTTTTAAATACATTATGTAACAGGTGGCATTAGCTCAGTTTAGTCCTATCTGAGCCTTTTATTTCATGCTTCCATTATTGATCAGAATAATGTCACTTTTTTGGTTCATAATTACAACGGATATCCCACACACATTCAGAAAACTGTCTTTCTATTTTGTCTAAATGCTTTATGGTTCTAAAAAAAAAAAAAAAAAAATCACTTAAAATATTATTGTCATTGAACTTGGTACAAAGCTTTGTCCTGTTCTTTTGCCAATGTGTTTACCAACATTGCTTCTAGAGGTCAGGAAAATAAATTACTCCAGCACTTAACTTTCTATTCGAATGTAACTGAAAATGGCAATATTGAATGCAGAGAAAGATTTCACACGCAATAACTGAATGCCTTTGCTATTAAAAAGCCATGCCAAACAAAAACAGCTGACTGCCAAAATGAGTTCCCTGGGACAATTTAGGAGTCTTTGAAGTGAATGCCATGTTGGAATGAAGCCCAAGTCCAGCTTCAAACCAAACTCAAAATGACAACATGTAAACATTCTGCGCCACTCAATGACAGATTGCTTTAGATTGGCAGCTCTGCTGTTTATCTAATTATTTAACGAGATTGCACCAGACATTCACAATCCAATGAAAGCATTTCAATGGGACAGAAATATTAATGATTTGTAAGGGTATTTACTTTAGAAAGTGTTCAGATATTTGATTATTTTCCCTTTTTAAAATATTAAATTACATAAAATATGAATGAGGCATGAAGTAGTGGTTATGGTGAAATTCCTGCCTAAGTTACTTTCTCACTCTCTCTCTGTGACCAGGGGGGCACTTTGGGTGTCATTTATGAAACTCTTGTCAGCTGCAAAACAGGTACAAAAATAAATATGGAGACATTTTGCATTAGTTTGCAGCCCCTTTATCTCTTTCTGCTTAGGGCCTCAAACACCACACTGCATGCTTCTTGGGTAGAGTCTGTTTGTGCCAGTAGTACTGTATAAGAATATGGCCTTATAAATGCATTATTTAATCACAAGTGAATACAGGTATGTAGTCAAATGGAAGTTATAACAAAATTCACCTATTTCCAAAACAAAGAAACCATTAATTAAGTAATAATCCTCGAAGAACACGGCACTACTGGCCAATAATGCCCTGGCTGGAAGAGTTGAAGGACCGAGGCGAAGCCGAGGGACTTTAACCCAGCCAGGACATTATTGGCCAGTAATGCCCTGTTCTGAGGGGATTATTACTATTATAGGCTAAATGTAGGCTTTTTTCATAAAATAAAATGATAAATACATTAAACCACCTCTATATATGCTTACACTGCAGCTATCTATATCCACACACTGCCGCAGCCTCTATACACACACACACTGCAGCTGTACACACATACACACAACACAGCACCTCTACACACACAGAGCAGCTCTAAACACACACACTCTGCTGCTACACACACACACACACACACAACACAACACAACACACACACACTGCTGCTGCTACACCCATAAACACTGCTGCTGACACTGACACACACACCACAGCTCTACACACAACACAGCAGCTCTGCACACAACACAGCAGTTCTGCACACAACACAGAAGCTCTACACACACACAAACTGCTGCTACACACAAACTCTGCTGCTGCTACACACACATACAACACAACAGCACACCACACACGCTGCTGCTACACACACTCTGCAGACAGACACTTATTTATTTGCAAACTCCCTCTCCCCCCCCCCCCCAATTCAACTGAATCTGCTCAGTCAATCTCAGTCAGCTCGGGAGGGGGAAGAGTCAACCCGTGGCTGATACTTCCTGATGAGTCCCCTGCCATCCCTGTCTCAGAGCTGTTCTGAAAGCTGATTGGCTGGAAAAAAAAACATTTAAAATATACACAATGCAAGCAGCAAAAATTACGGGCATTACTGATTGGATAATGCCCGGAATTTTAACCAGAGAGAAAGGATTTCAATAATGCCCGGAATTTTACTGCTTTAGCCTATACCAGTTAATGAGTACTGTACATTAGAGTCTGGTCTGAATAGGGGAGGAGTTGTACAATCTATTACAGTGGATCACTTTACTGAAACAGATATCACAAATGAAATTATGGAAAATCCCTAGTGATTATGCAGTATGGTACCACTATCTGCATTATCTAATTCACATTAATTAATTTGTTAATACACTTATTGGTAATGTTTTGTGTGTTTTTTTAACATGGCAATATCATAATGTTCTCAATTTGTAATGAAAATATATTTTACAATGTTCAAAAGACATAGTTTACTGGCATTTAAATACACTATTGGTGCTATATAATATCTCGTGACACAATGATTAATATAAAGGATACATCCAACCATGCCAACTACATGAATTAATATGGAATAACATTTCATTTCCTGTTGTAACAACAATTTTATTTTCCTTTTCACTCCCAAAAAAATGTAACAGCAGTATACAGCAAACTAAGAGTTAAAACACATACCCAAACCAATTGGTAATGAATGATAATTATAATGATTACCATAGGGAAGGTCCCAAACTGTCCAGTTTCTCTGGCAACAGGAGCAATTGACATCAATTTCCTGATTGTTTCCAGTAATTTCAACTAATTAATGCCCAGAAACATAAAGTGATATTTCTTATTCTCATAAATTGTAGTAGATTATGTAATATGACTCCTATCTCACCTTGTAGATGAAACGGTTTTAAAACTGCCCTGAATCTGGAGAAAAGAATGCAGCATGTAGACCCAGCTTTATTTTTAACACATCTTCTAATTAATAAACTGAATAAAAAAAGTCTTGCAATTATACCGTTTTTGGCACTCATTTCAATCTTTTGTTTCACATTGCTTGCAGATAGTGGAATTCCCTGGGATAGGAAAAAATGGCTGCTGATTAGCAAGTCAATTATTTAAAATGACCAGCAGTCCATATATTTTGAGGACATTTTCCCTGCGCTGGTGAAGAATTCAGCTCCATTTATATAAGTGAAAATATTTTCGCAGCCTATGCAGGTTGGCAAAGACTTAGGCTTTTTGATTGGTGAACCGTAAGATCTAGGACACTTGGTTGCGGCCGTTCCTCCGCGACCAAATGATCGCCAGCGCTTTGCCGTTACTCACCTTGGGGTCCTCCATCTGGACCTGTCACCGCCGGCAGCTTCGCCGCTAAAGGTAAGTCCCTATGTTTAACCCTTACCCTAAAAGCCCTTACATTAACCCTCTACTCTAACCGCTAAAATCCCTAACCGCTAAAATCCCTAAAGTTAACCCCCTCCTCTAACCACTAAAACCCCTTAAATTAACACCCTCCCCATACCACTAAAACCCCTTAAATTAATACCCTCCCCTAACCACTAAAACCCCTTAAATTAACCCCCTACCCTAACCACTAAAACCCGTTAAATTAACCCCCTAACCTAATGGCTAAAAACCCTTAAATTACCTCCCTGTCTTATCAAGCATTAAAACATACTTTAGTAGCGTCCGGTGGTGGAGGTTCCACCGGCTGATCAGCTGAGTGTCTGCCTGCGTCCAAACAGTAGTGGTCATTTGGGGGCGCAGCGAAACAGCATGACCAAATGTCCCATTTGGCTGCTGGATGCTGAAAAGGGTGGGGGGTACCTACAGATGTATCAAGACTAAGTGTCTTCGGAGTCACCACCAACCGCCGTCACGTAACCACAATAGTCACGGACCAAAGGATTCACGCTACGAGGTCCCCTTTGGAGGCATGGATCTCCCACAGCTTCATCACGGCAGACACTGTCCCCAGCACAGCAGACTTTTGCTTCTTCAACCGTGGCGCTGGGGACAGTGAATCTTGCTACAGCTATAATTCTCCATTTTAAAATAATTTTTCCTTAATGATTTGTTTAATCACAAGCCAAACATATACTAAGGTTGTAGCTTACTACAATTACTGTAGTACTTTTATAAAGTCACATGATTTAAAATGATAGGAATAGTCTAGGTCAGGGGTGGCCCACTCCAGTCTACAAGAGCCACCGAGAGGCCAGGGATTAAGGATATCCCTCCTTCAGCACAGGTGGCACAGTCAACGATTGAGACACTTGTGCTGAAGCAAGGATGTCCTGAAAACCTGACTTGTTGGTGACCCTTGAGGACTGGAGTTGATCATCCCTGGTCTAGGTAGTGTTTCCCTTTTAGCAGGCTAAATCAGAATTATTTAGTTTGTGACTTTTCATGAAGAAACGAAGAAACTGACATTTGGAGGATATAAAACATGATTTCAAGACCCCCTGATGAATATGAACTGATGACTGCTAAAAGCATTCAAACTTTCAGAATTTGTGAGATTCCCTAGTCACACATGTAAAAACCAATCACCCAAAATGGGAATTGAGAGAACTCTCTGCTTCGAGAAAAATGTTAATTTATACCATAATGAATTTAGCTCTACGTGAATAGGTGAATTAACAGAATAATGGTGTAATTGACCCACTGAAGACAATAAAAAATAGAAAAATGTTCCACAGTTAAAGAGACACTAAAATGACATTCTGTGTGGCACCAAAGTTAAAAAACAAAAACAAGCAATGTTGCTAGTCTGGTACTGTACATGTGTGTATGGTTTGTACTGAAGTCTGAAGGGACATGCAAAGTTTGTCATTTGAGGCTACAAAACTATACTTGAACTGTATCTTCCACGGCGCCCTTAGTTCACTAATGATAAATGCTGGTAGTGGAACAGAAGGCCTGACCTCATTCTCACACATTGGAAAGAATCTCAGTATTTTTACTTATAATGGATTCTTGTTGTACAACTGCCCCTGTTGCCACGGCAACAAATGGCCTTATGGCATTCTCTTAATGTCGTCCTCGCATTACGGCCACCCTGGAGAATGATTTCGCCTACAATTTATAGCATTAAACAGCTGGTAATTATGTGTCGGAGCATATGTTGATAAGAAGGCCAAACACACACTCCATGCAAAGATTTAGCATGGAAGTTGGTGGCAGTTTCTCAAATCTTGATTGCTAAAAGTAGCCCAGGTCATGTTTTGGGGTGTTAGAAAAAAAAAAAAAAAAAAAAAAACACTTCCTTTAAAAAAAATAATGTAACTTATTGTTGGAAATTAAATTGTGAAAAAACATTTGCTCCGGATATCTTAATATATAAAATCAAAGGTTGGTACTAGCTGCGGTGAATGTGATTGGTCCGTGGCCAGCACGACTGTCATTGCCCAAGAGGTACGCCCCACTGTGACACACACCGCCCATACGACTGTCATTGGCCAAAACTTACACTGACATCACTGACACACACCTACTTCACTGTCACACACTTGCACTGACAGCATACCCCCAAAGAAGCCCTGCAGAGTCATTGGTAAGTTCATCTCGCACTTTCACCCCTGTGTTTAGACACACACACACACACACACACACACACACACACACACACACACACACACACACACACACACACACACACACACACACACACACACACACACACCAATGCCCTGCAGAGTCCTTGGTAAGTTCATCTGACACTCTCACCCCTGTGTGCACACACACACACACTTTACATATGCCCACTTTCCAATGGCCACTGTCATCCCATCATACACACACAACACACAGATGACATTTTTATATATGCCCACGTGCCCACTTTAACATTCCCCTTTTTGTATATAAACACTTTACATATGCCCACTTTCCAATGGCCACTTTTAAATGCACCACTTTGAAATGCACCACTTTCAAATTCCCCTGCACACACACACACACACACTTTACATATGCCCACTTTCCAATGGCCACTGTCATCCCATCATACACACACAACACACACTTGACATTTTTATATATGCCCACATGCCCACTTTAACATTCCCACTTTCCAATGGCCACTTTGAAATGCACCACTTTCAAATTCCCCTTCCTACATATTCATATGTCCACTTTAACATTCCCCGTTTTGTATATGAACACTTTACATATGCCCACTTTCCAATGGCCACTTTTAAATGCACCACTTTGAAATGCACCACTTTCAAATTCCCCTGCACACACACACACACACACTTTACATATGCCCACTTTCCAATGGCCACTGTCATCCCATCATACACACACAACACACACTTGACATTTTTATATATGCCCACATGCCCACTTTAACATTCCCACTTTCCAATGGCCACTTTGAAATGCACCACTTTCAAATTCCCCTTCCTACATATTCATATGTCCACTTTAACATTCCCCGTTTTGTATATGAACACTTTACATATGCCCACTTTCCAATGGCCACTTTAAAATGCAGCACTTTCTAATTCCCCTTCCTACAATGCCCACTTTCTCACTTTCTCCATCCTGTGTAAACACTTCAAATCATAACCGCCAGCTTTACCTACGCACTTACTGTCATCCCATCATACACACACAACACACACACTTTACATATTTCTATATGCCCACATGGCCACTTTAACATTGCCCTTTTTCTATATGATACACACAGCACAGACTTTACATATTAATATGCCCACTTTCTCACTTTCTCCATCACTTTATCACTTTCTCCATCCTGTGTAAACACTTTAAATCATAACCGCCAAATCATAACCGCCAGCTTAACCTACGCACTTTTTATAAAATGGCCGCACCAGCAACTCACATGTGCGCTCCGCACATTACCTTGATCCGCTCAACTACTACATTATTCTGTACTTCCCGCATTAAATCATCACCGCTACCTTTAAAATGCCTTTCAAATGGCCGCACACCAACACTGGAACACTCTACCACTTCACTTTCTATCATAACCGCCACCTTTACCTACGCACTTAATTCTTATATTGGTTTTTAAAATGGCAGCAACAGCAAGTGACATGTGCGCTCCGCACATTACCTACGCACTTACCAATACTTTTATAAAATGGCCGCTGCCCGCAACACCAAATCACATGTGCTCCGGTCAACTAATACAATATTCAGTACTTGCCGCATTCAATAATCAACGCTACCTTTACCTCAAATGCCCGCAACACCCTACTCACACTGGAACACTGTACCACTTCATGCCGCAACACCAACTCACATGTGCTCCGGTCAAGTAATAAAATATTCACTACATTACCTACATGCCGCAACACCAACTCACATGTGCTACGGTCAAGTAATAAAATATTCACTACATTACCTACATGCCGCAACACCAACTCACATGTGCTACGGTCAACTAAGAAAATATTCACTACTTGCCGCATTCAATTATCACCGATACCTTTACCTACTTTACCTACTCAACTCTCCCCCTCCCCGCTCCAAATCACCTCTTCCCCCCCCCCCAAATCACCTCTCCCCGCTCCAAATCACCTCTCCCCCCTCCCCGCTCCAAATCACCTCTCCCCCCTCCCCGCTCCAAATCACCTCTCCCCCCTCCCCGCTCCAAATCACCTCTCCCCCCTCCCCGCTCCAAATCACCTCTCCCCCCTCCCCGCTCCAAATCACCTCTCCCCCTCCCCGCTCCAAATCACCTCTCCCCCTCCCCAGCGGCATCATCTCTCCCCCCTCCCCGCTCCAAATCACCTCTCCCCCCTCCCCGCTCCAAATCACCTCTCCCCCTCCCCAGCGGCATCACCTCTCCCCCCCCCGGCGGGGGAACAGGCAGCTGCCACGCGGCGCGTAAGATGGCGGACCCCCTTCCTCCCTCGCGGCGCCGAGTCAGACGATGGCGGCGCACGGAAGTACAGGTAGGTGTCGCTCCCCCACCTCCGGCGCCAAACGGAACTGAGAAAGGGCGCATCAACTGAGACGTGTGTGTGTGTGTGTGTGTGTGTCTCACTGTCCCCCCCTCCTGTCCACTGACCCACCCTCCTGTCCACTGCCCCCCACTCCTGTCCACTGTCCCCCCCTCCTGTCCACTACCCCCCACTCCTGTCCACTGCCCCCCCTCCTGTCCACTGCCCCCCCCTCCTGTCCACTGCCCCCCCTCCTGTCCACTGCCCCCCCCTCCTGTCCACTGCCCCCCCCTCCTGTCCACTGCCCCCCCCTCCTGTCCACTGCCCCCCCTCCTGTCCACTGCCCCCCCTCCTGTCCACGCCCCCCCCTCCTGTCCACCGCCCCCCCTTCCTGTCCACCGCCCCCCCTCCTGTCCACCTCCCCCCCCTCCTGTCCACCTCCTGTCCACCCCCCCCCTCCTGTCCACCACTGCCCCCCCTCTCCTGTCCACCACTGCCCCCCCTCCTGTCCACTGCCCCCCCTTCCTGTCCACTGCCCCCTCCTGTCCACCTCCCCCCCTCCCCCTCTCCTGTCCACTGCCCCCCCTCCTGTCCACTGTCCGTCCCTCCTGTCCACTGTCCCCCCCTCCTGTCTACTGTCCGTCCCCCCCTCCTTTCCACTGTCCGTCCCTCCTGTCCACTGTCCCCCCATCCTGTCCACTGTCCGTCCCCCCCCTCCTGTCCACTGTCCGTCCCCACACCCTCCTGTCCACTGTTCACCCCCCCCCCCTCCTGTCCACTGTTCGTCCCTCCCCTCTGGGGAACACAGAGAGAGAACCGACTGACACACACACACTGACTGCCGCACGCGCACACACACCCCCACACACACACACACTGACTGCCGCACGCGCACACACACTGACTGACTGCCGCACGCACACACTGACTGACGCACACACGCACGCACACACTGACTGAGGCACACACAAACCCTGACTGACGCACACACGCACGCACGCACACACTGACTGAGGCACACACACACGCACACACTGACTGTGTGTGCGTCAGTCAGTCTGTGTGTGTTTGTGTTTCTGCCTCAGACTCACTGACGCGCGCGCAAACACACAGTGACTGACGCACACACGCTACATGAAGCTGTAAAGGAGGGAGGGAGGGGGGGGGACTGGATTGATGTGAATGGGGGACAAACAGAGAGAGGGGGGAGGAGGGAGAGAGGAACGGGAACATTACATCCCGGGCAACGCCGGGTCTCTCAGCTAGTACAGTATAAATCTTTCTGTAAACGCCAAGCTCTGTGATTTTGAAATACCACTAACTGAAAAAAGTTGTGTCTAATAACCTATATGAAATATCAATATCATTATTTAAGCGCTTTTGCCTGACTCACGCACGTGTTGCTACTGTACACTTTTACTACATATGTAACACAATTGCTTAGTAAGGACAGTATATGAAGGAGGCAGTTTTCATGTGCTTCAACCTATTGTGGCCAGGTAAGCTTCTCGTCTGATTATTTCCAAGAAGCTAAATGCCCCTTTACAACAAGTCACCTGTAACCTTTGTTAACTTTTTAATACGCTCATGAAGATAATTGCCTAAACACTTCAGAACTGGGTAGATTTAGAAAGCTTACTCTGTTGATACTGTCGGAGTACCTGTTGCTCAAATAACTACAAATCTCCAACTTGAAATGTTAGGAGTACAGCTAGCTCAACCCCGTTATAACGCGAATCCGCTTATAACGCGATGCAGCGTGGCTCCCAATTTTCGTATTTATGAATACTTTACAACACGAATATTGGTATCTTAAATACTTTATTGTACAATGCATACAATTGTATATTATTTCTAAGGCGATCCACTTATAACGCGATGTGATTCTTTGGACCCCAAGCACAGTGTTATAAGGGGGTTGAGCTGTATAATACTTTTTTTCTGGCCCAAGTGTAACGGGTTTCCCCCCCCCCCCCAATCGCAAATACAGTGTGGGGGTGCAGGGAACATATAGTGTTACTCGATGTTGGTGCTATACCTGTTGGCTCACAGGAGGGCTGAGCTTCCGCCACGGCAGCCGGGTGAGGGGGGTGCTGCCGATCTGGGGAGTCCTGGCTACATTCTCCCCCTGGTGAAAAATCCAACGTCCCCGCTTGGGGAACGCCATTGCTCGGTACACAGTTATACAATGAAAATGCAGTGCATATGTACAACTTATCATTTGTGACTCTACACAACAGGGTACATGACAATTCACATACTATACCCGAGACTAGCTGAGACCATTTGTGAGGTGCCCCTAACTGATCATGTGGGGGTACCTCATTGTTGCGTCCGTGAGCCTCCCCTAGGAAAATCTCTTGGAGAGCACACCTGAGGGCAACAGTCACTGGTTCCTCGCTACTTCTTCCCCCTGGTGGACGGAATAGCACCATGTCTCTTAAGCAGGCCTTTACCCGGTCATCCGCGGCATGGATGCGGTAGACCAGGAGGCCAGGACCCTTCCCGCGGTCCACTACGTGGTGAATGGAGCGTTCCCTTTTGGGCTCCAAGGAGAAAATTTTCACTAACTCCTTCGCTACACAGTCCTTGTCCCTACGGACTTGCGAGGCTTCCACTGGGAAGCGAGAAATGAACAACGTCTCTTTTCTCAAAGTCTCTGTTTCACCTGGCAGGGGGTAAAGAGTAGATACCTTACCACTGTGGTGATTCACGGTGGCCAACAGATCCTCGGGGACGCTGTCAGTTCCCACCTCGGCTGTCTTGGGGCCCGTCCACAACACTTCTGGGACAGTCCACTCACTGACTTGAAACTCGGGAGCGTTGGATCCCAGTCCTGGGACCATTTGGGTCGGAGCACACAGGCTCACACTCCGTTCAGGAGCCGTAACTCTGGCCTTTTTCACGGCCACCTCCATCAGAGCCTGTGGGGAGCAAGGGGGTTCCTTACCACTCGGCTGGCTTACGATCGGTTTCTCTTCATCTGGAACGATAGGCGGTGGGTACTGGTCCACTCGCACCACTGGACAGCTACCTTCTAAGGAGGACACCTCCGCCAGGACGCGATGCAGAGGGGAGCCCTTCGCCTGGGTGACCAGACTTAAGGAGCCATCGTGCTCCGCGGTCACCTGGAGGCTCACCCCCAACACCCCTGGGGCAGTCAACTCACCCTTGTCGTCGGTAGGTACTGGTCCCCATTCTAGGACCGATGGTACCATAGGAATAAGCCGGGCAGGCCATTGTAAGGCACACGGGCCCACAGCAGGGTCTGTGTCCGCCGAGATAGTGTGTTCGTTGATTTCACTAGAGTGGTCCGCTGGCAGGCGCATCACCACAAGTGATTGGTCACTGGATTCACTAAAAGAGGGTGGGGGTATATACACCTTACCCTGTGATTCCTCTGTCTCCTCCATTGGTTCGCTCGGCTCCATAGCTGGCTGGACTGGGTTCTGTGGGTCCTGCTCAGGAACCGGATCTAGAATGTTCACGAGGGCACACGGGCCCTCCAAAATGTCTACGAGAGGGGTAGCTGGGTTAGCTGTACTGACCGGTTCAGTATTGAAGTCGACTGCTTCTTCCCTGGAGGATTCTGCAGGCTGCAGCAGTACGGGCTTCATGAACTGCGCCCCGCAGTCAGTACACTGGGTCCCCCTTGTCAATTCACCGACGGGGCAATCACAACTGCTCAAACAGCCGTGTAGGCATCCTTCCCCATCTACCACTGTCATCGTGAGCGCCAATGGTAATGTAGATACCTTGTAAGTCCAACCACCAGTCACATTCCAGTCGTCTAATACACACGGGCATACCACCAGGGGCAATTCAAACTTTGGGACCCGTATGACTCTATACATCCGAGGGTGTGTATCTCTGCATTCGGTGCTCGCTTTATGGGGAACAGAAGTTGGTGATTGCTGCTCAATGTGCTCCAAACTCTCGCTCCCCCTGGTGGACTTTAGAGGGGCAACACACTCTTTCAAGGAGTGATTCTGGCTCTGCCCTGTGTCACTTAGTTGGCGGGGGTGGGGCTTAGGTTTTCCCGCCATTCTCGGACGGTTTTCTGCAACGTCCTTCTGTGCCTTGCGCGCGGCACCACGTGCCTTCTGCCAACTTGGGGAAAGTTGCCATGGCGCGGGGTCAGCATAGACTAAAGGGCAGCCCTCAGGGGGGCAGCCAGGCACAAACAATGTGGATGGTGCCTCTGCCAGGCATATATCTTCGTCGAATGACACTATAATAAGCAGCGGTCCCCACGTGGACGGGGAGCCTAGACCTATATCTATCGTAAAGGCGTTATGCCACCCGGGAATTTTATATATATATGCTCATAGAGCTCCGGCAGTGGAACAGTGCGGGGAAAACCTTCTACAGCCACCACACGGCGGGGATTTTGGTTCACCCTCAAGGCCCAGGCCCACTCTGGAATAGTCTCTGTGGACCCCAACGTGGGTCCGAACCGCTTCATAGGAACAGCAGCAGCCGCTGTGTCCCTATCTAATCTAAGTGGCACGCGCTATCCTATAGGCCGTCCCTATAGCACAGCAACCTACAATGGCTTTGGGGAAACTCCTAGGGGCCTACAGGGGTTAATGACCTGTCCCACTCCCCTAACTCTCCAAGTCCCCTCAGTCTCACTAATACCTACCGAGTCCCAGCGCCTACAGCAGCAAGCTGTAGCTCACTGGATGCTGACAGCCAACATGCTGCGCAACAAGGTCCCTGCCTGTCAGACCTCACAGCACTGACCGCCGTGACTCTGACAAGGCAGCACTCTAACACTAAGGGCAGCGTCCCTATCTTGGGCCTCCCTCAGACTTACCCACTAATCTAATGGGGGGTTGGGGCCTACCTGGGGTGTGGGTACCTATAGGGCCGCAGGAGCTGCACTCGCTCCCCGCACCCTTCCTTCCCTCACAGCTCCCCTGCTCCAACTGACTATCCTGAGTGACAGGGTCCCTTAACCTAGGGCATTCCCTGGCAACACCCACTACATTGGGGTAACTAGCTACCTCAGACCCTGGGGGTGCTGGCCTAGTACAGGGAGTCCCTGACCCCGGTACCCTACCTCCTTCCCTGGGCTGCTCCGGTCTCTGACTGCCTAACGTGCTCCAAGCCCGCCAAATGTATCCACTTGCCTGCCTGGACTTCCTAAGCCCTATTGGCTCCCTGGCATCACATGGGGCATACAGAGGCTCATGGGATCTGTAGTCCCTGCTCAGAGTCTTACCTGAATGGCTAGGGGTTCGCGGGCTTTTACCTACCTCTCCTGCGCCTGCGCAAGCTGTTTGGGACTGCCCCAACCTTTCCCTGACTAACCTCACTCGCGCGCGACTTCGCCCTGACTCTGGGGCTCTACCTGCGCAGGCGCAACCACTGCGCATGCGCGAGTTAAGTGGCAATGGCGGCGCCCTTACCGCCCGGCTCCGGGAGCGCCAGGAGCCCTGTGACGCGTGCGGCCTTGGCAACCGGCCGCACGCGTCCCCGGCAACCCCCGAGCCGGGACCTGACCACCCTCTCCCCTGCCGTCGCCGGACGGGGACGCCATTGGACGCGGCGGCACCCGCGATCGGCAGCCGGGTGAGGGGGGTGCTGACGACCTGGGGAGTCCTGGCTACACAAGGATGTAAATCCTTTGTATAAATGTAATCATCTACAATGGTGGAGGCTTTTTTTTTTTTTTTTTAAATCCAGATCCAGCATTCATATTGGTATTTTCCCAGTACCCTTTTCCTATCCTACATCCAGCATGTGCCCGAGGCTGCTCCTTTATCATGGCTAATAGGAGTGCCTCATAGAATATATTAAGTATTGAGTCAATGTATAAATTGTTATTCTTTTACAGCATTAATAAAGCTATAGCCTTTGGTTTCCTTTGTATCAGAAGAGCAACTGGGGTTTATTGGAGATAGACAAATTAAGGTTTAGGGTTAACACTGCCTGTACTTAACTATTAGAAGCTATTTCTGCCTGGAAAGGGACATTTTCGGTACTTGCAATGAAATTAACAAGAAAATAAATGAAATGCATGGTGGCACCATTGCACGTCAGGTTGAATGGATACAAAAAGCTTTGTAGTTCAACATCTAAACTAACTAAGGCACGATAGTATTTAAAAATGAATTTAAAAAAAAAGAGTGGTATTACTTGCAAATAATTTTGAGTTAAAACGGTCACAACATATACAAGTACATTCTGAAATTCAAAAGTAGTGTTAGTATTTATATTTTGCTAGTCTAAATTGATCTTTGATTAGACAACTTCAAAGAAAGTTTCCCCATTATAATCGCAATTTTATCTTAAAAAAATAATAGAACATTATCAGTTAAAATATATTTCCAACATTGATTCCAGTCATTGGGTGTTTCCGAGCGGTAGTTTTGCTATTATTCAATAAGCCCCATAGTGTCAAAATATTCCTTAATTTGCAGCTGGAAACAGAAGTGTCCCTTTGAATGAAGTAGGACACTGAAACAAATTCTATTATACCGGTAGCCGTTATATTGTTTAACATGCATATATATTTTTTCATCTTAATGAAGCTCCAAAATGATACTGCATACAGTTAAAAAACAAACAAAAAAAAAAAACATACCAGACAATTTAAAACACATAGAATTGCATCATATACAATAAGAGTTTACAGCATTAAACATGAATGTGGAAATAAAGAAAAGGGAACTTCTGCACCAAGAAGCTTACAATCTAAGCTAATCATTTAATTTTAAAAGATAATGTGAATATGAGGGGGTTGAATATATATCGAGAGTTAATAGGAGAAATGTCACAAGAGAAAAAGCTGCTAGAAATTTATCATACTATTTAGCCGTGTTTTGTCCAGCTATGCCTAATAATTTGACCTCCTATGAGATTCTATTCTATTAACTTACCACTCTCTATTTTCTAACCACTGTAATGGAATTGATGCTTAAAGCTGAGTCACTTAAAAGCACGGTGAAAACTGCTGAGCTGTTGAGCTAGCAAACAGAAAAGCACCCTTTACTTTAACCCCTTGCTGCAGAACAGGTTAAATACATTAATGCTGGGTGATGACATTTCTGCCTAGTACAACATTTTTTGACCTGACCAGAGAAATATAACAACCTATTCTGTCACTAACAGATTTTATTTCAACTGCTCAGAGCCCACTAAGCTACCCTAAAAAAGATTGATTTATCTGCCCCATGTTTCGTTGGGGCAAACTTTTCTCACAACTGAAACCAATTAGTGGGCTTGGCACTTGTAGAGCAGAATGTAGGTCAGCTTCAAGTAATAAAAAAGTATTGACTTTTCTCCGTCTGTAAGCAGCATGAAAGGGGTGCCGTGGCCTTGTCGTACATGAAAAGAGCTCCATTAATTTCACTTATTTCAACTAGGGCTGTCAAATGCTAATGCTTCTATTGCACTTTTCATACAAAGTACATTGACACCATTTTTGGCCCCAGTGAAACAAGTTTAAAAATATTTTAAAAAGTGAAAGGAATCTGCCTCATAATTCTCAATTCCCACTAGTACACTTAGACACCTCTTATAGCATTGTTCATAACACACAGAAGCTTTTGCTTGATTATTAATTATGGTTATTCATTTCCTCCTATGGCAATGAGAAACATACTTCTTTATTGTTGATTACACAACCTTTAACAAAAGTACCGTTATTGCACATGAAATTGTAGAAGCACCTCATCGCCTATCTTTTTCTTGTAGGTATTTAGTAGGTTTTCAGGAAAAGAAAAACGTATTCAAATAAAGGTTTTGCTGTTAAATCCTACAATTACAATACACATTAAATAAGTAATGGTGAGTAAACAAAAGTGAGAACCCCTCCACCGTACAAGAAATATAAATATAATAAAAAATATTACTTGTCAGCACATTCACATGTCACAATTAAAGACATATTTGTAAACTTCACTATTAGAGCTTATTTATGGTCTAATACTATTGACTCATTATTGTTGAATATGTTAATTCTCCTGCGCAATACTATGGGAACATATATTCTTTCACTACAATAAATAGATAAACAATAAAACAGAATCAACAATTTGCTAAGCTCATCCAAAGAAAAGCATTGACCAATAGGTGAAGAGCAGCATGACCCTTGGCCTTAGAAACCATGGAGTGATATATGGGGGGGTGCATGTGTGTATGTCTTTATTTATATAGCTAATTATGAAAGGCAAGGATAATGCTGCACACCATAATATAATACAAAAATTATACTTGCTATTGACCGGTGCTCCTAGAACAGGGGAGTTCCTGGCAGTGACAAACTCCAAAGCAGATAAACAAAAAAGGTTCCAGGGCACTACGGATTTTCAAAAGGATTTAATAGAAGAGGCACAACGTTTCAACCACCACACGTGGTCTTTCTCAAATTCACTTGAGAAAGACCACGTGTGGTGGTTGAAACGTTGTGCCTCTTCTATTAAATCCCTTTGAAAATCCGTAGTGCCCTGGAACCTTTTTTGTTTATTTATTTACACTACCGACACGATTTATTCGAGCAGGGCTAGTTCCGCAAGCCGGGGGATGCCCCGGCTTGCTAGCCCCACTCCCTCGGCGTGCCGCGCGTCACCGATGCGCGGTCACGCTTCATCGGGTGCCTGCGCCCTCTGCGCGCATGCCCAGGGCTCCCCGAGGGAGCCCTGGTGTGCCGTGATCTATGGGACGGCGGTGGGGGGTTCCGGGGGGCCCGGCGGACCCGGAGAAGCGAGGGAGAAGCCCCGATCGGAGGGCCGCTCCTCCGAGGCTTCGGCGCGCGTTCGGGACACCCCGGCGCGCGCCCGGCTACTGTCGCGGCCGAGACCGGGCAAATGCTCGAATAAACTCGGCCGCGACAGTATATAGCGCCATTAATGTACATAGCACTTCACAGCAGTAATACACATGATAATCATATAGATGACAAATAATATAAATAACACATAAAGGGGAGAAGTGCTTCAGACATAACAGTCACATTTTGGAAAGGGAGTCCCTGCTCTGACGAGCTTACAATCAAATTGGTTGTTAGGAAGGATGCATAGAGACAGTAGGAGGGGATTCTGGTAAGTGCGTATGCAAGGGGCCAAGGTTTATGTATAAGGTGTAAAACTATCACACATAGAGCTACTCATATGCTTCCTTAAGCAGGTGTGTTTTGAGTTGGGTGGAGGAGGATGACCAAGGTCTAGGTTATTTAAAGAGCTGCTGTCTTGTGACCTACATGTCATCCTCAGACCACCTCCCCAAAAGGTTCTGCCCAAAGTTATTCCTGTACTATCGTGCAGACTTCTCCTGCAACAGCACGATGGGACAGAAGAGGAGGTCAGAAAGTGCGGCACCTGCTTCAGGGAGGACTGCCTGGGCAGCGGAGGAGTCTGCCACGACATAGGAGGAGCATGCAAGGCTTCTTGTCGAGATGAGGCGCAGCACAGAGATGCTTTGAGAGATTATGGAACCCCTCACAGGCTCTGCAACCCCATCGGAGGTCGGCAAACTGTCGGAGGAGGGAAGGCCAAGGGTAAATGTGGCCACCTTCAGACCCTACGTAGTCCCTGTGCAGATGGGGGGAGGAGCTTTGGGCCCATTGGCGATCCCGCCCCCCAGACTGTCTCAGCCCTTGAGGCAGTGTGCAATCACGGAATGCTGCCCCAAGGACGAGGCCCGCACAAGGAGGTAGACCCCAGCAGTCCACAAGGGAGAAACACAATCAGGCCCCAAGAGGGTGAAAGAAGCAGGCTGATGGGGGTCGGTATCCCATACTGGAGGTGAGGGAGTTTGATAGGTTCCAGGAGGTGGGGGGCCTTAGGCTTACAGATATGGAGGGGTGGTCCAGTAGGCAGCATGGGAGCAGGAGCCCAAGTAGTCCCCACCAGGGCTCAAAGAGGGAGTGGTGGTCTTGAAGGCTGGCCAGCCAGGAAGAACAGGCGAAGGAGTCAGATGTGGGATCCGGCCATACATGCCTTTCGCAAGGTTCCTTCCCCCCCTGTGGACTTGGTGGGGTGAGGGAGCACCAGAGTGGAGCCCCAAGGCCTAAAGATGTTTCAAGCAGGTCATCGGCATGGGAAGATGAGGCAGCCCAGGATCATTTGGGGTCAGCAGGACAATGGAATTAACGACGGCTGGGCTAGCGCCCGGTTTGATAGGTTATGGGGCCTGGCTGGGGGCATAGGTGGCAGAGCCATCTGTAGCTGGGGCAGAGGTTTCGACCGTTGTTGGTGTATCGGCAGTGGCCAGTGTGACTAGTAGGGTAGGTCCAGGGGATAGGGGTGTAGGGGGACAAGCAGCGCTAGCAGATCAGACAGTGGGGGACAAGGCTTGTCAGATAGTTGTTTTAAGGAGGGTTACCTATGTCTGGCAAGTCCGCTGTGTTATTATTTACCGCAGGTCACTAAAGAAAGCATTTGGGCGGGAAATATGAGGCAATATATACGTTATTGCTGGGATATATTGGAGAGGGTGGTTAAGGAACGGTGCAGGAAGGAAGAGAAGGGGGGAAAGCAGTTACCCAAGACTCATCTTCGCAAGCATGCTATGTGAGAAAGCTCCCCATACTGTAGTTTTTCAGTGCTTTTTTAATACCTGGACACTATTTGGGAAGTGTATAAGGTGTACGGTGGGGTCGCTTGGTGGAAGTACAACAAGGGTTTTAGGGAGCACATTGAAGGTAGAAAGCATGGGAACTTGAAGGACATGGACTTATGGGGTTAATAAATGACAACACAGCATCCAACCACATTCAGGGACTCTCCAGCATTACAGGACAATCAGGGCAGTCGGCCGCGCTTAGGCAGGGAGTATGTTGACATACAGTAGAGGCAACTCTTATTCGAACAAAAACCAGTGGCTAATTCCCCAAAAGACACAGGAAACACCCAGGTACATTCTGAATACATGCCTTAAACTTTCCTTAAAGCCCCAGCATTTCTGCATTGATTAATGGCCTATCAGATTAACAGCGGGGGTCCCTGGCAGTCCCATTCAAACTGAATTGGATTGCCAGGGATCCCTGCTGTGTTAATCCTATGGGTCGTTAGTCAATGCAGAAATGCCTTAAACGTGCCTCAAACTAGCCCAGAACATACCCAGCACATACCCAGCACATAACCAGAATGTAACCCGGCTAGTTTACAGCAAATGTTAGAATAAACGTTGCCTCTACTGTAACACTGTCCAGCCCCCTTGATGATGTAGATGAACAAATATGGTTATATAGCCTTCTCCTCATGACGTAGAGACCCATATAAGGACAAAGAGAGAACACAGGAGAACATCAATATCATCCAGGGGTTTGGCAAGGAAATACAATCCTGCATCATACCTTCAGCAATGCGGGGAGATGGCTGCAGATGGAGAGGCGGTCGCAGACAGGGACAAAGACGATTGTGCAGCTCATCTAAAAGGTTAGTACCGGTATTCTCCCCCAGCATATGGCCCATCAAGTAAAGGATTAATGCTGCGGGGATCCCATTCAAAAGCTTGGACCCCTGCAGCGGTAATCCTTCCAGGCCGCAAACCTTGCTGTTCTTGTGTCAGTGTAGGGACCATGATCAGGCTCCGGTTTCTGCGGCCACAAGAACAGGAAGTCTTGCTACATCTGTATCTGCCATGATGCCACGGAAACTGAACAATGTAAATGTTATACCTAATAGATTTTTTCTAAGATTCTGCATATGAAACATCAAATATGTACTGTATGAGTGATGTATATATCGTGCGCTGTTATACATAATTAAGTTCCACCAACTGCCTCAACTCCCCCAATTTATAGAATCTAGGCAAAACAATCCTGTAATTTATATCTGTATTTGTAAGTATTTTGTATGTTGGTGGGACATGCCCCGGCCCCAACACAATCGCCTCTTTTCTTCACAAACTCCTCCCCCCCCCCCCATTATCTCTCTACCGCATTCTCTTTTTCCCATTTTCTCTCCCCCACCCCTTCCCCCATTCTCTACCTCACCCCCTCTCATTCTCAATTCTTTCCCCCTCTCCTCCTCCTCTCTAACTCTCCCCCTCTCTAATGCTCTCTTACCCCTCCTCTCATTCTATCTCCCCCTCCTTTCACATTCGCTTCCCCCGCCCCTCTTCTCTCTCTTCGTCACCCCGCTCTCAGTACCTACCTGGCTGTGGAGTGGAGTGCAGCGGGAGAGGTTCTTTCTGGGGGATGGCAGACACCAGATGTCTTCACTGATTTCCGGTTCAGACCACTGGGGCAGGCTCTGCCCCCACCGTCCTCTGCCACTGCCGCCCTCCTGCTCTGCTGCTGATGCCACCATCCTCCACATCCACATTCAATTTTAGCCACTAGGCAGCAAAATGTGCTGCCTCCAAATTTTGTTTCTCAAGGCAGCCGCCTAGTTTGCATAGTGGATAATCGTGGCTCTGTGGCCAGTCACTGTAGAGAGTATGTTACTTTGTACCCTAGTCATTATTTAGAGTCTTTGATAGAGCACTCACAGAAAATTGGTATCTAGTGCAGTGCACCAGCTGAACTTCCTGTTTAATCAAATAACTTGTGTGCATGGGGAATGTATACTAGACATATATGTGGCCATCAGTTTAAAAAACTTGAAATTTCTGCTTCAAAAGAAAGTCTACAGCCATTTCAAAATCTAATCTAAGTATTTTGAAATAATAATAGGGATAAACTAAAGTAAGTCTAAAACTAAATATAAAAAGCTATTTGTATTTCTTATTTGGTCATCTTTGAAGTCTGCCCCAAGGGATTTCTCTCCCAAACTTGCCACTCAAAACTCTCCTCCATTCTCATCTTCCTCGACCTCTCTTCAGCATCTGACACCGATCACTTCACTCTCATCTCCACGCTCACCAACCTTGGCCTCACTGACACCGCCATCTACCCACCGCTTCTACTCTGTCACCTTCAACAATTCATCCTTTCTGCCCACCAGCCTCCAGGTAGGCGTGCCTCAAGACTCTGTCCTTGGTCCTCTCCTCTTTTCCCTCTACACTGCCCCCCTCTTTGATCTAATTTCTTCCCATTGATTTAATGTCCATTTTTTTGCAGAAGACATCCAAATCTATTTCTCCTTCCCACTATTCTCACCTGAAATTTGCACCCATGTCTCTGCCTGCCTTACTGCCATTTCCACCTGGATGTCCTCCCACTCCCTACAAATTAACCCAGTTAAGACTCAAGTTCTCTACTTTCCAGCTTCCTCCTCCTGTGTCCCCACCATCTCCTTACCCTCCTCACCATCTCCCCTTCTGCTTGCAACCTTGGAGTCACCATTGATCTTTCCCTCCTCTTTGCCCAACACATCATCTCTATCACTAAAACCTGTCGCTACCACCTATATAACAGAAGAAAAAATTGTCCACTCATTTCTCTCTCCTCGGCCAAACTTCTTATCCACTCCCTCATCTTCACCCATCTCGACTACTGTAACTTCCTTCTCCTCGGTCTCCCCCTCTACTCCTCCATACCTCTCCAACAAATCCAAAACGCTGCAGCCCGTACACTCCTCAATCTCTCCCGCTTTGCCCGCGCCACCCCTCTCCTCTCCCAATTCCACTGGCTACCCATCCAACAATGTTTGCTCTTCAAATTCCTCACACTGGTGTACAAATCTCTCCATGGTTTTGCTCCTCCTTACCTTTCAGCACTCAGCTCTTGCCTTACTCGACCCCCTCAACTGGAATAAGTTCCCCCAGCATATCCAATGTGTCCCCTCCCTAACTATCTTCAGAAGGCAACTTAAAACTCACCTCTTTTCCATCACATTCCATGATCCCCCATTAACTCCTTTCCAGTCCCCTCCTGCACCCCCCCTCCCCAAGGCCTATGATCTCCCCTACCCTCACCCCTTCCAAAACCTTCCTAAAGCCTCTCCAAAACCCTCCAAAAGTCACCCACCTAATATATCTAATTGACAATTGGAGTCAGGAAGGAATTTATTTTTCCCCTTATGAGATATCATTGGATGATATAACACTGGGGCTTTTTGTTTGCCTTCCTCTGGATCAATAAGTACAGTAAGTATAGATATAGGAGAAAGTATCTGTTGTCTAAATTTATCATACTGTAGGTTGAACTTGATGGACATATGTCTTTTTTCAACCTCATCTACTATGTAACAACACTGTCCTCACTGTCAGACCCATCAACATGCCACCGACCAGATTAAATCCAGATACCTTACCTCAACCCCTGTCCACCAACCAAGCAAGCTCTTAAATTTTCCCAACCCATAGCCCGATCCATAATGTTCCCTCCCCTGCCCACCAACCAAACAAGTTTTACTAACTAATGTACAGCGCTCTGGATAAGGACGCTATATAAACGTGGTTATAAAAAAAATATTTATATCACAAGAAGGCTAAAGTACATTAAGGTTCCTTAATAATCCTTGTGGTTTATGCTTGCTCTGGAGAAGCACAAACCTTTTCTACTTCTTTTCCTCTGGTCTTTTACACAAAGAGGACAGGGTTTATACTGCTCTGGAAGAATCAAAACCCTGAGTGATTAATAATATCAATGCACTTTAACCTCTAGTGGTATAAATGATATAAACCAACTGTTGTCTCCTTTCAACTAAGGAGATAAATATGAATATCTCAATAATTTGATTTTACATTTATTTTAGTTATAGGTTGTACAGCTTCTATAGTATAAATGTTTACATACCATTCTAATTATACATTTTAGAAATGGTGAAGCTTGTCTTTAAAGTAATTTATGGAAGTTTGGGATGTACTGAATTGATAATATAATGTTTTATTTGGTCTAACAGCCTTTGAGAGGAATGATCTCTTCCTCAGATCAAGTACAGTATAGTCACTTTTGCACGACTGCAGCTGGACTGACATGGCTACAAGAACCATTTTCATTGATCTATGCTAAATATGTAAAAGGAAAATAAAAGTGCAAGATGTAAAAAGTAGTATGTGTTAGTTAATTTTTCTTAACAATGCAATTTAAATATTTTGGATTACGATTATTTTTTGGTAAATGAAAGTATACAAAAAACAGCAAATAGTTCTGCATGTAGGTTCATAGTACCACATTATTATAGATATCTTAAAAAAACAAAAACGTCTCCCTGTATTCTCTCTCCCTTTCCTTATAGTTTGAATAAGACCACTCCCTATAGATCATTGTGACATTAGCACTTAGACCGGCATAGCAGGGTGATCTCTTACGAACCTCCTGCACAATAAGTGGTCTATTACATATCCTCCTTCCTTATATTCTATACCTCCCCCTGTTCTATCACAACATCAAAGTGCCACCTCAGGCTCATTATTTAATTATTTCTGACCCTTGAACATTCAGTTATGCAATGCCTTTGTCTCATCTTACTTACATGTGTCATAGTTTAAATCAAGCACCATTTTATCTAAACTTTTCTGGCTATGTGCACCTCCATTTTTTTGGCCTCCTCAACTAGATAGAATAGTTTTGCTGACTCTCTATAAATTATATATGTCTGTCCTGACCAATTTAATGCCCTATGATGAACACTGAACATCACAAGAGCTGGCACGCTATAGGGCCTTATAAAGTTCAGCGAACGTAATCACATTTTTGCTAGTTTTCTAGGAGAAATCACATTTACAGCTCTGCAGGAGTGCTGAACATGATCTGCGCCGCAGAGAAGGGCTCTCCTCTTCTGTTTTTATCATTGGTAGGCGATTTGCAAAAACTTGATAGCTACACAAGTATTAAAAAGAACTGGTAGCACTCTTTCCTTTAAATATAAATTAGTCATTCCTATGACATATTTAAGGTTTAAAGAAACATCAGTCTACAGTGGTCCCTTTTTTTTTGTAACTTATTTTTTATTTACATTTTTGATACACATAGGGGAAAGGAATACAGAAATAGAGAGGGAAAAAAAAGGGGGGGGGAGGGTAGGTACCACACATTAAACACCAGAGTAAAAGAATATATATATATAATGACACTGGACAACCACCACACCAAACATTACACAGGGTAGCCAACTCTCTGAGAGAAAATACAGCCCTCGGACCAAAGTATCGCAAAAATTCACCTGTTCCCCCTTGAGAGCCAGGGTTCCCAAACTTATTGACATTTTCTTAGGTTGTGCCTCAGATAAACTGTTAATCTTTCCATAGATTGCAACTCGTTAACTCTCGAGATAATCTCTCCCCTGGAGGGGGGTAGGGGCTATTTCCAGGCCTCACCGATTGCACGTCTCGCCGCAGTCAGGATATGTCACAATCATTTAGATTTGTTTTCATTGAAATTGTCTAATGGCTTACCCAGGACCAAAATAATCGAGACTCTAAGGGAGGTCTTATCCCAATAGTTTCTCGAACCAGGTTCTGCACTATTCCCCAAAATCTCTGTATTTTGGTACAAAACCAACAGATATGGACCATATCTCTGATACCACCGCAACCCCTCCAAAACAGATTGGTGGTCGCTGGATAAATCTGCCTCAACCTCTGAGGCATCAGATAACATCTGAACATAACTTTATAAAAATTATCTTTAGCTATTGTGCAAAGTGAAGTATTCGCTGCATTGACCCAAATCTTCCAGGGGATCTCTACTTGGAAGTAATGGGCCCATTGGTCATATAGAGGTGTGTGCACGGGGCCTTACATTTCCGAGAAATAAGAACTTGATACAGTATTGAAATGAGAGCCCATACTTCTTTTCTACATAGTTCTTCAAATACAGAACACTCTGGGAAAGACCCACTCGGGGACAGCTGCCTAAGATAGTGGGAAACTTGTAAGAATCTGAACACCTCAGCCCCCGTGAAGGAGTATTTCTGACAAAAATCGCTAAAATTTAATAATTTACCGTTCAGAAGCATATTCCCCACATCTCTAACATTTTTACCGGCGCAAAATCTGGGTTGTCAAATACAAGGGTAAATCTCGAGGGAGTTGAAAATAATTGATAGTAGATTTTGACCTTGTACCAAATTTTAAGGGAAAATGTTATTACTGCCGAGTTAAAGAGGTCTGGTCTAGAGCACTTTGCTGGCCTATTCTTCCACAGAAGGGCCGGGCGTGCTGCGCAGCTATTAAAAAATATTTTCTAAATCTACGCATTGATATTGATTTTCTTGGGAATGCCAAAAGATTATCTGTTTCAAATGGAAGGTTAATAAATTGTATTTCCTAATATCAGGGACCGCCAGACCCCCACTTCCTCTGAGTGCGAGCATAACTGATCTCAGGACTCTTGGTCTTTTGTTACCCCATATAAACTGCATGATTTTATTCTTTAAATCTCTTACGTATTTTATCGGGATGGCGACCAGTAGTGTCTGAAAACAGTAAAGCAATTTTGGGAGAACATTCATCTTGACTGAAATAATATGATCCATCCAGATTTGATAATCTCTCCAAAGTAAAAGATCCCGATTTATTCTGGTGAAAAGCTCTGTGTAATTATATTTAAAAAGGGCATGATAGTTTTTTGTGAGAAAAATCCCTAGGTATTTCAGTTTTACCATGTTCCAGTGGTAATTGAAATTTAATTTGATTAGTTTTATATCAATATCTGATAAAGTTACATTTAAAGCCTCTGACTTGGCCGAATTAATTTTATAACCTGAAAACAAGCCAAACCTAGAAAGCTCTTCTTGTAAATTAGGAAGAGAAGTCAGAGGGTAAGAGATTGTAAGAATAATATCGTCGGCAAACACAGATAATTTGAAATTTTCCTGGCCAATCTTGATACCCTGAATATTGTTTTTTTTCCTGATTTTAATTGCAAGCGGCTCAATTGTTAATGCAAAGAGCAGGGGGACAGTGGGCAACCCTGCCTGGTGGCATTATAAATCTTAATTTGGTTTAGCTCCACACCTGGCATTTAAAAAAAAAAGATGTAGGTGCGTCATATAGGGCTTGGACCCCCTTTAAAAATGGCCCTGAAAAACCAAACTCCTGCATAGTTCTATCCAGAAAATCCCACTTAATTCTATCGAACGCTTTTTCGGCATCTAAACTCAATAACATCGCTTTAGGTTTAGTAGACTGTACATAATCAATTATATTGATAATCTTACAAGTATTGTCGGAGGCTTGTCGGATGCTTATAAAATTTACCTGATCGTTTTGAATTAGTCGGGGGAGAATTGGATTTAATCTATTAGCCAGGATTTTACAATATATTTTACAATCTGTATTAAGAAGTGAAATTGGCCTGTAGCTATCGCAACTCATTGGGTCTTTTCCTTCCTGAGGTATTTCTACTAAATTTGCTTTTGACATTTGCGAGGGGTTCTGGGAACCTGATAAAAATAAAACTATTAAACATATCTAAAAGATATGATGCTAAAATGCCACCATATTTTTTATAATATAGATTTGAAAATCAATCCAGGCCTGGAGCTTTTGAGGGTTTCAGTCCCTTAATAACCTCTTTTAACTCTGTGATATTTATTTTGGCGTTAAATCCCACTAATTCTTCTGCTGACAATTTTGGGAGTTCGCATGCCTGTAGATAGCTATCTATTTGTTCCGTGGAAGTTTTATTAAAATTGAGGTCTGATGAGTGCAGATTATACAGATTATTATAATATTTTCGAAAATTCCTCTACAATTTGGAAAGGATTATATATAATTTCCCTGTTACCCCGTCTTATCGCTGAGACTTGCGACTTAGTTTTAACACCTCTTAACTTGCTAGCGAGCAGCTTATCTGCTTTGTTACCCATGTCGTAATAGGTTTGACGGGTCCACTTTAATGCTTTATCAGTATCTTCCATTCTTAATTTTTGTAATTCCCCTCTAGCCTGGCAAAGAAGCTTGTATATCTTCCTGCATGGATGAGATTTATGTTCCTGTACTAGCTCAATTATTTTTGCCGTAAGTTTGATTAAGATTTTTTGCTCTTTTCCTATATGTATGAAGCTATTGAAATAAATTGACCTCTGATGGAAGCTTTATGAGCCTCCCAAAGGGTGGACAGGCTTTCAACTGAACCTTTATTTAATTTGAAATAGTCTCCTAAAATGTTTCCAATCTGTTCTTTGATCCCTGTCTGATACAAAAGCGATAAGTTTAGATGCCACTGGAACACTGTGGGTCTAGTAAAAGGGGGTTACAGGACTATTTCAACTGGACAAATATATAATCAATTATTGTATAAATATCGCGAGGGGGAGAATAAAATGTATAATATCTTTGTTTTTTATTCTTCATGCGCCAAGCGTCTTCAAGTGTAAAATCTTTTATAAGTTTCTTAAATGTTTTGCTTTGTTAAATACATCGTTCACTATCTTTTGTCGTGGTGATGAGGATCTGTCAAGATCGGGGTTCAGGGTCATATTAAAATCTCCTCCGAATATTATATCACCTGAGGGAGACTCTTCAGTTTCTTCTAGAACTGCTTTCAGAAAATCAATTTGTTAGTCATTTGGGGCATATATATTAACCAAAGTTAGTCTAACCCCAGATAGAAGACCGCGCACCATTATAAATCTTCTCTCCTTGTCCCTTTTCATTTCTTCCATTTGAAATGGGATATCGTGTTTTAGCAAAATAGCTTATTTCTCCAAAAAGAAAAGGAGTAAGTACTCTGAAAAATGTAAGGGGGGTCCCGATAGTTAAAATGAGTTTCCTGGAGAAATAAAATATCTGCCTGCATCTTAAATTCTCTCAGAGCTAATCTCCCTTTATTATGAGTTTAGTCCTTTATATTTAAAGAGACTATTTTTATGGGCAGTTGGGTAGTCATAGGAACCCGATTAAAGCTCGCTCTCTAATCATCGCAAAGTGTGGAATGGGGTGTGATTGTGAAGACGTCTTTACCTGAATTTGAAGACTTACTACGGTCCACTTTAAAGGAGGGAAGATGCATCTTCCTCGAAGCTCTGTGGTGGTACTAGGAGGGGAACACCTTGGTGGGGGAAAAAAAGATATGGGGAACAAAAACATAGAATAACAACAACAAAGAGTATATGGGGGGGATGGATCTATTATCCATCCTAAAACGTTTTAACTGTTGGTCCTTGTGTGGACCAAAATATAGGGCTAAAAAAGGCCCCAAAAAAGGCGTGTGGGGCACAAGCCTCAAGGATTCTGGAGCACTCCGAACTCCGTTGAAGGACTCCTGCATACTGGTTCCTCCAACCCTCTTTATCTCCGAACTTGAACCCCTTTCAAAGAAACAGCAAAAGAAAAACAAGCTAATGCCTTCGGATCAGATATCAGCCTGCACTTATTCCATTAAATATTTCCGGTCTTCCTACACTGCACACGGCTTGTAACAGTAATAACTGGGGGTAAACATGAAAACTTTAGAGAAAATTCGGAACCACACAAAAAAAAAATAACTTTGAGGATGAAGGCAAGTCACCTTGCTCTTAAATTCCTTATTCCCCTCCTAGGTCCAACGGGACATCGAAAAAGTCAAACATTGCTGGGAAGAAAAGTACGCCGCGGATCATATATTTTGAGTCGCCAACCTCCTCCACCAGCTAATCCAGATTAGCCAAAGCGAAAGGATCCTTATCTCGGTCAGGTCGGGTGAGTGAAGTCAGGGGCATCTGGACTGTCCTTTCACTCTGCAGAGAAGCTTCCAGTGGTCTCTTGGGCCTCGGGGAACGTTGCGGTTTCGCCGACTGCTGGCTGTGTACACCAAGGGCTCCTAGAAAATTCTCGGCCACTTCCGGGAATCTTAGAGAGAATTGCTTCCCATCTTTGTTTACGACTAAGCGGAATGGGAAGGCCCATCTGTAGCGGATCTCATTATCTATAAGGACCACTGTGACTGGGCGGAGACCTCTCCTTCTCGAGATTGTAGATCTAGAAAGATCTTGGAAGATCTGGATCCTGGAGTCCTCAAATTCAACATATTCCTGGTTCCTACAGCCTCGCATTTTTTTCTCCTTGGTGGTGTAATAGTGTTGTTTGACTATTACGTCCCTGCATTTCTGAGTGTCTGTGAATCTTGGACCTAAAGCTTGGTGTGCTCTGTCCATATGCAGGTCACTTGTTTGAAGCGACGGATCTATTTGGGTAAACAGGTTCACCAGATAGGGTTGCAACTCACCCGGGTCGACTGTTTCGGGAACGTTTATTGCTCGGAGGTTTTGCTTCCTTTCCCGATTCTCCAGATCATCGACGGTGTCATTTAGGTTCCTGATTTCGTCATTGCGTCTGACAAGTTCGTCTTCCATTGAGCCCTGACTCTGCAAAGATTCTTCAAGTTTGTTTGCCAGCTGGACTGTTCGTTCGGTGAGAGAGGTCAGACCTGCCTTGGATTCAGCAACAGACTTATCGAGAGCCACGTGAAACACGCTTTGAATCTCTTTAAATAAATCTTTTATAGCTTTTGTAGTGATTTGAGTGTTTTCTTCTGTTTCTTGTTATTGCTCTGTGTCCGTAAATTTTCCTCCTTGTTGTTGTGAGTGCTCCTGTTCCTGTGGACGGGCGCCATCTTGGATTTTGGAAACAGGATATGCAGCCTTCTGAAGGTAACGGGAGACAGAGGGGGTTGCTGGCTTGTGTTCTTTCTTGGGGGGAGGCAGCCCTGCAGGTTCCGCTGACGGGGGAAGTTATTTTTGAGCACTTGTCGGCGGTTTGGAGGGCTAATTAGTCCGCGATCTCAGCGGAGTCCCCAGAGCTGTATTAGAATTCTGTCATCCTCCTCAACGCTGCTTGCACACCACCATCCTCAGCCTTTTTTAAGCAGGGGCACCCCTGAAGGATTTTTAAAATCTCAGAGCACCCTTGCTCTTCAGACCTCTCTTATCCTTTCCTCCCTTAAACGCATAAACACCCTCATACATCATACTCAACCTTTTACTCACCCAAGATCTCGGATATAGACCAGGAGCGTGAGCACGATGGTGTGCCTGGCACCACGCACGCTTGTCGCTTGAGCAATGTATGGACTTTGATTTTTGTGATATGGTCGTCGACTCAAAATGCCGCTTCGCCATCGCGCTTCATTGTGCACACTATGGCCAGCCTCATAGAGGTGCTGCATGTTGTTCGAGTCGCATGTGCCGTTGCGCGCACTATGGCCGCGTACTTACACTCCACATTTATCCCCTTTTCACACAGCACAAAATCCTCTTTCTTTATCATAAACAACAGTTACCCTCCCCCTACTCTGACTTACACCACACACCTTTCCCAACCCCATTAGATATCCTGACCCTTCACACACAAAGCCATCACACCCCACCCCCACACACAAAGGCATCACACTGTCCTCCCCACACAAACACCTCCCTCTTTCCACCTTTCCAAATGCACCTCTAACATATCAGCTGCTCAGCGGGCAAGTCTTGCACTGTCTGGAGATGAAGAGGCTCCTCAATATCCTCTGTGCCAGGCTGAGAGAACAGAGAGTCCGCTGAGCAGCCAGCACAGATTTTTCCATAGGGCAATGCCACCATTGGCAAAAAGGTCATGGGTCAGCTGTGTTTTCCCAACATCGTGGTTGAGAAACACTACACTATACACTTGAACACAAATGCTAGCTGATTATAATGTAAAATAACAATGACTAAAACGGAAGACAGAATATAATTTCCTGAAAAACAACATAAACTAAGCTATAACAGTATGGATTCATTAACCATGACATAATTTACTATCATTGAGTGGCTAACCTGAATTTTCTCAACACAAAGCATGTAAGTCTGTGTGACCTTACAATTTACATTTACATTAATGACCTAGGAATTTTGCCTGAATATATATCATGTTAATTAGCTTATGGTAGAAAAAGCAATATTGCCAATTTAGAGTGTACTGTAAGCTAAAACAAAATACTTTAAATGCATTATCTAAGTTAGATAATTAACATACATGCTGTATTTAAGTAATAATCCCTGAAGAACAGGGCATTACTGGCCAATAATGCCCTGGCTGGAAGAGTTGAAGGCCCGAGGCGAAGCCGAGCCAGGGCATTATTGGCCAGTAATGCCCTGTTCTGAGAGGATTATTACTATTATAGGATAAATCTAGGCATATTTCATAAATAATAGACACTTTTGTATAGTTAAATAGATTTTTTTATTCAAATAAAACTAGCTGAGAGACCCGGCGTTGCCCGTGAGATAAATTTCTCGCAAGGAGGGAGGGGGGGGGGGGGGGACAGACAGTGGACAGGGGGGACAGTGAACAGGGGGGGGGGGGGGGACAGTGGATGGGGGGGGGGACAGTGGACGGGAGGGGGAACAGTGGGGGGGAAAGACAGTGGACGGGAGGGGGGACGGACAGTGGACGGGAGGGGGGGACGGACAGTGGATGGGAGGGGGGATGGACAGTGGACGGGAGGGGGGATGGACAGTGGACGGGAGGGGGGACGGACAGGGGACGGGAGGGGGGACGGACAGTGGACGGGAGGGGGGACGGACAGTGGACGGGAGGGGGGGGACGTGTTTAATTTATGTTATGGTTCAGATACTAATTCTAAACATTATTTTAGGATACATTACATCAGGTAATTTAAGATAAATATATATTACATGGTATCCCTTTTATATGGGATCACTCTCTAGAAGAGCTCTCTGTCTTTTCCCAGAACCCTTTGCTCATCCCGTTGGAGTTATGTATTCTTCACGTTACCATAGTTAAGAGAGTATGGCATGAGAAGAGAGTGGCATGAAAGTAAAGGATTCTGGGAGAGAGGAAAGGATTCTGGGAGAGAGCAAAATGATTCTGAGAGAGAGCAAAAGGATTCTGGGAGAGAGCAAAAGGATTCACTACCGTGTGTAACCCTTCCCAGAATCCGCTGCTCGCTCATGCCACACTGATTTCTTATGGCTATTCCCAGAATGCTCCGCTCACCTCCCCTTCTCAGAAGCCTCCGCGCCATTAACCCCCCCCGGTGCCTGTTTTCTGCTCTTGGCCCCCGGCCTTTTCCCGCCTTTACCCAGACTCCTCTGCTTCCCATCCTTTGCCGTTACCCGGCTCTTCCCGGTCGGGTCCCTGCAGGTGATGGGTGCTCCACTCCCCCCCCCCCTCCCTGCTCAGGGATCAGCCAATGACGCGGCAGGACTGCTTGCCTGTTCCGTGACGTTGCCGGCCGGCAGCCAATCAGCTTGTAGTTACGCTGCCCGGGGCCGCTGACTGAAGGAGGGAGGGAGGTAAAGGCCTGAGCTGTGTCAGACGGGAGGAGCGGCGCGGAGACCGAGACACACCGGAAGACAGGAGGCTGAGGTACGGGGAACATGGGGGAGGCCTCGGGCAGTGTGTGCGCGGCCACCCACAGCGGGAGGAGGAGCCGCTGTCACATACCAGGCTGAGGTGAGTGAGTGCCGGAGAGGGAGGTGAGTGAGCGCCGGGGAGGGAGGTGACTGAGCGCCGGGGAGGGAGGTGAGGGTGATGGGGGGGGGGGGGGGGAGGAGAGGACAGAGAGAGAGAGTGTGTGTGTGTGTGTGTGTGGCAGTTGGGTGACGTCAGACCCACCAATCTGATTGGCCAGAGGCTGAGGACCAATCAGATTCACCGCAGCTAGTACCAACCTTTCTATTTTATATATTAAGATGGTAAATACATGAAACCACCTCCATATACTCTTACACTGCAGATATCTATATCCACACACTGCCACCCCCTCTGTGTACACACACACACACACAGCAGCTCACACACAAACTGCTGCTACACACACACACACAAAACAGCACACCACACACAACACAGTGCCTCTACACACACACACACACACACACACACACACACACACACACACACACACACACACACACACACACACACACACACACACACACACACACACACACACACACACACACAGCAGCTCTACACACACAAACTCTGCTGCTACACACACATGCTACACCCATAAACACTGCTACTGACACACACACACTGGAGCTCTATACACACACATACAAACACATCAGCTCTACACTCACACAAACTGCTGCTACACATACAACTGCACAACACACACACACACTGCAGCCACAATAAAAAATGCAGCCACTTACTAAACTTTGCACTCTCCCCCCCCAGCTCTACACAAAACAGCACCTCTACACCCCCCCCCCCCCCCACACACACAACACCTCTATACACAACACACTTACTTCTTTGCAGTCTCTCCCCCCCACCGCCAACCCCACCCCCAGCCCCACCCCCAGCTCAACTGAATCTGCTCAGAAAATCTCAGTCAGCTCGGGAGGCGGAGGAGTCAAACCATGGCTGACCAATCCCCTGCCCTATCTCAGAGCTGTTACTTAATTCAAACCAATCCCCTGCCGTCTCAGCTGTTCTGAAAGCTGATTGGCTGGAAATAAACAGATTGAAAACGGCATTTTAACCAATTAGAGAGCAGGGTTTTCAATAATGCCCTGAATTTTACTGCTTTAGCCTATAATTAACATTAAAATAATCAGAACGAACGGGGATGGTGGACTTGGCGAACTTTCACTGATTTCACTTTTATGCATAGTTTTGTAAAGTTTTGAGTTTATAATTACATGAAATAAAAACTATTGTCCAAGAACAAATAACTTATTTGCAGAAATGCTTTTCATAAATGTAAACCCCCCCCCCCTCCCCCTAACGGAGATAGACGGTGGATATGGTGGTATGTGGTACTCACCTGCAGGTATCCAGGAGCCTGGGCCTCCGCAGGGCAGGGAGCTTGGAGCGTAGATATTCTCATTCACAGGAAAGGGTGCAGCGCCTCTACCTGCAAGGGCTCTGTCAGAGGCAGGGGTGACCCCTTGCAGGAACTTGTAGATCAGTAACTTATCACAGACTGCCAGGAACTTTGCAAACTGGTTCAGGTTTATTGTCAGCAGGATCAGCATAAACAAACACCAACAATCAGGACAGGATTTAGCTCCCTGTAAGTCATCAGAACTAGCACCTCACACTACCCCTTCCACGTGTAGGCTGTCTTCACACACTCCCACGTTAGGGTAGCTGCTCTTGGTCTCCTAGCTCCAGGACCTCACAGTTAGGAATCTCCCTCTATGCTCTGTGCAAGGAGAAAGGCTTCCCCTTTATTCTCCTGCCTGATGATATGGCTTGCTGCTCTGCTTGCCTTCCCTGGGGTCTATACTCTGGCACAACTGGGCCCCACTTAACCCATCTCACCTTCTCAGGCCTCTCTTCACTCAGGACCCCAGGACACAAAAGGACACACCTAATCCTAAAGGGCGGTTCCCCAGTTGATATACCCTGGGGGTGTGAGCCTTTCCTTCCCAAGTCTCTGGGCAAAACAAAGTGTTGCACAGCATCACATCACTGGTCACATGAGCTACTAGAATCTTCCTAGCTCTGAGTCATGCCTCCTGTGCCAGGAAGCTGCAACATTGTAGCCTAGCTCTGAGCCAGCTCTCATGCAAGACTAAGGCCTGGGACATAGTACAGTAGGCCGTGCTGAGTCGCGCTGAGAAGATGCACTTACCCCCTGCATCTGTCATCAGCGCGGCTTTAGCAGCCGCTTCCGCATGCGTGCGGAGGCTCAGATATTTTGAGGAGACAGGCAAATTTAAAATTTGCCGCTCAGGGGAGCGGAGGAGCGGTCACGTGACCGCTCACATCCAATGGGAGCGAGGGACTAGCCCCGCCTCCTGCCACGCCCCGCCCCTAAAGCGCGCTCACTGCATCGCCTGCCAGGACACAAAAAAGCTCCAGTTTGAGCAGGCGAGGCAGAGCAAGAGTGCGGATCAGCGCGGCCCGAGGCACCATGCCCGAGTCCTAAGGCTAAGTCCCCGCTGGCGCCGAGCGCGCTCATGCTTGGAGAGCGCTCCAAGCATGAGCGCCGGGTGTCCTCCGACTAAGCAAACGCGCGTGGGGGGGGGAATTGCGGGCCAGCTGAGCGCACGGGGAAGTATAGTTTTTTTGTTTATGTAAGCGCCGCCCGCTCAGCCTAATCAGTGCTAGCGGGTACTTAGCCTAACGGCTGTTATATACTGTGTGTGGCCATGCGCGCGCGCGTGCCTGTGCGAAAGCGCGTGCACTTGCCGCACACGTTTTGTGTGTATACTGTGAGCGAATGAGGTACTGTATGTATGTGTGTGTGTGTGTGTGTGTGTATGTATGTGTAATTTATTATTTTTTTTTTTTTTAAAAACACATTGGTAAAAATAAAATATTTGTTAACATTGTACAGACACACACACACACACACACACACACACACACACACACACACACACACACACACACACACACACACACACACACATATACATGCATACATACACATACACACACACACACACATACATACATTTCAGCGCCGGTAACGGCGCAAAATCATTGTATTCCCCGTCTTTGCCTCCTGGGATCTTAACTAGAATATTCCATCCCCACTCAATATACCCCATAGTGACATCACTAATCACTATGGCTACTAAGGGAGGGTTTAATATTCTATTTTGTATCTTATTTAATCACATCACCAGGCACCTTCTAGAAAGTTGGTATGTCTAGGTTTCTGCTCAGCAACTCCATGCCATGGGTTGGGAGGCTGTTACACTGTAGCTATCCACACAGTTAACCCGTCTAGGACCCATTAACCCCTTAAGTAAATAGAAATCCCACAGGGATGCTACATATACAACTACTAATGGTGTAGTGTATTAAAGCAGCAATCTGCACTGCTCTGTTATTATTATTTTTTGAAAGAATTAAACTCAACTGGAGTCCCCTGGGTGTAAACCACGCTATGTACAGTTCTGGGCATCTTTTGGCTCTTGGTAAATTGACACTAAGATAATTAACCAGAAGAATAAAATGGACAACGGTGTCAGCCTCATTCTGGCAGCCAATACAAAGCAGCGATGTCACTGGTAGTTGACTGTGGTTTTGCATTTGATGACTGACCATGTTGCTATTCTCCATTTTCAGGAGGCTGCTTTAAGTGAAGGAAGTATTTCCTAGCTCCTTGTTTTCTTCTACTGCAGTCTTTCGTTTTACTGTACAGCTCCTGTGACTTTGTATTACATTCTTGTTCTGGTAGGTTAAAGGATGCGTAACCTGTTTGATCCTCATTTTTAAAATCGTTGCTTTAGAGCCCTATTACACACTACCCAATCAAATTACTTGTCTAACTGCTTTAATTTTATTGCATGCCCAATATACATTGCTAAGTGGGATGGGTCTCTTAGACCCAGACATACTTAGTGATATGCTGTAAATTGGCTTTTACATGTTAAGCTTTAAAATAAATATAATGGAATGTACAATATAAGCCACTTTTATTGTGGTTTTATACCTTATACCTAACAAAGAAAATAATTTTGTCGCTACAAAAATCTATACTAATTTCCTAAGTCCTTTTTTAAAAATAGAATAAAAGTAAGCATTGACAGGGAAATAGAGAATGTGTGATTGTTCAGCTGCCTGTGTTTATGCATGCAAATGTGTCTGTCTCAAAAATTACCATGAAAATACCATCACATCTCCAAACTTCACAATGTTTTGGAATGGATCAACAGTGGTCATATGTGTTACCAATTTGGTTAGTCCAAATGTAAAGCACTCTTACGCACAAGATTGTTCTAACAACCAGGATTCTGTGTTTTTGATACTAGAATGTTAAAATTATATTCTTTCAAGACTTAAAGATTTTGTTTTTCATACCAGCAAGTGCTTGGCCTTCTGTGAAAATTACAAATCATGATAAATTTTGCTGAATGATATATGGAAGACTATGGTCCACTGAGCAATAAGCTGAGACCAACAAATTCATTGCGTTTAGTTGCTTATGGGATTTAAACCATCTAGACCACAAACCATGTTTCATGTGATTTCAATACACATCCAGTCTGAAGTAATCATGATTCATAAACATATACATGAATATGCTTTATTGCTACCTTTAACTGGATTAAAAGCAATATATCACATTTATTTTTCTTCTCCTTTTATTAGCTTTCTATCACTTGATCAGCTGATAGAGGCAATAATGAAATGTTTTTTTTTTTTATAAACTAGAGTTTGCAAGCCATGTCCTAAGAATGTAATATTTCAAAAAACAGACTAAGCTTTGGGGAAAAAAGCAATTACAGAAACAGCATTAAAAATGCCAAGCACCAGGCAGAAGCAATTCTGGATCAGTTTAAAAAAGTGATTGATGAAACTCTAATCCGAGCTGAAGGAACTGTTTCACGACAAGCTGTGACCATTCCACACACTTCATTAGCTGCCATAATTAGCCTGGTGTTTCAATTTGTCAGAACTGGTGGGGACAATTTTCCTCAGAATGCAAACATCAAAAACAGGGTCCCTTAGTCTTCAAAAGGGGCTGATGAGAGTTTTTTTTCTTGTCTATGTTAACTAAAAGATTAATTGCAGCTGATGGTAGGCTGTACTATGATTGTCAGTCTGTCTATGTGCATTACTTTTAGCATTAGAAGAAAGACATGGCTGACACTGCACTGCTCAATCAAGTATCTGGATGATAAGGTACAAAGTACAGGGTCTGTTTTAATATGCAATTGGTGGGGCTCTGATTTGATTGTTTGATTGATTTGTTCCCTTTTCCTTCTTTAGATCAGAGACCAATTTTTCTCACTTAGCAGAATCATTAAAATAAACATCTGCCAGGCAGGTCAGGTAGACTGCAACACTTAAGGCAACAATCATTCCATAACCTCAGGGCAGAAGAATCAACATGCTAAGAATGTTTATGTCATGTGTCTTTTCTCAGAGTAGAGGAACTCACCAGAATCCTGAGAAAGCAGGTCTGTAAACTCAAACTGATTTCCTGTGACCCGTAGTCGGTTACACTGATTTTTAGCATCAACAACCTCATTTACTTCAATGGCGTCTTACTGATAATTTGACATTAAAAATGCCACATTTTGGTCAACAACCTCCAAATTTCCCCGTACTTTCAGACCTTAAAGGTTGACGTATCTGAGAAAGCTGTACTGTACAGTAGGTGACTACAAATATCTTCTTGTAGCGTTTAACACTGTAAACGTCAGAGGGTCTGCCGCACTCTCTGGCACGTCGTGGTCACCTGACCCCTCCACCGGAGTGATCGCGATGTCACGGATGAGAAAACGGAAGAGTCCTCCGTTCCTCAGCAGAACATATTGTGTTCAGGGCTCCACAGGAGCTCAGACCGCGATCTCACCTAGAAAACGAGCAGATAATATACGACGTAGCTACTACGTCATAGGGCCCCGGGAGTGTCAAAGCTCATGACATGGTAGCTATACCATGGGGCAACCAAAAGGTTAACTTTACATTTTACACCATAAACACAAAAGTGCTCTATAGGGCCTATTCTAAAATTTCAATGAATTGCCTGAAAACGTCATTCAATTTAACATGATACAAATGTGGTGTTGGTGCCATATACATTAAGAGTTATGCATAAAAAGTGCACAGTTTAACATCTTATTTGGATGCACTGATTGCTGATTTGGTACAATACCGGACAGGAACTGGTGGGTCTTTTGATAGGGGAAAGAGACTAACCTATACTCCACACCTGGGAAATATGCTAATTTAAATACATAAAATATATTCAATTTATTTAAATGAGCACATTTTTCAGGTATCCCTCTGCATGTAGTATAAATGAATCTATTTGGCTCTGCCACACGCTCTCCCGCTACCATTAATGAATTTGTAATTTTGCGAATTTGCCTCTTTTGCATACCACAAAAAAATGGCGTTTTTTTTTTTTTGCATGGTTTGGACATGCAAATCAATGCTAAAACTACAGTTTTTGCCCAGAAATCCAATTATTAAAGTTTAATGAATACATCCCTTGGGTCTCCCTAAACACTCTCTTAACTTCTCTGTTAACATTGTGTTCATTGTGACAATCTGCACAACTGGCAAGAATACTTGATCTATAACCAGTTTCATGTGCTACAACCCTTTACCAATGCCACGTAAAAAACACTTGACTGGCAGTCAAATCAAAATATAGAGTTGGTCATTTTAAAACAGAAATTGGCTCATGAATCCCATTAACATTTAGCCAGTTTTCAGTTGGACAAGCAGCCATAGGCGTGTGGTGATAAAGTTATATTGAAGTTGGATACACGTATTAATAATAATACTAATATCTCTTTATTTCATATAGCGCTTTTCTCCAAAGGGGACACAAAGTGCTTTACAATTACAATTTAGCGCTGTACATAAAACTTTACAAGCACAGTTCCTGCCCCAACGATCTTACAATCTATGTTTAGTGCCTGAGGCACAGGGAGATAAAGTGACTTGCTCAAGGCCAGGAGGAGCAGACACTGGGTTATTATGAACCGGGCTTGACTGCTTCAAAGTCAGTGTCATTGTTTTCAGAGTCACTGTACAGTATTTATTTGTTCTATTACAATTTCTTTATAATGACATATGTGAGATAAATGCAATTTAACTACACAGAGGCATAGCGTAATAGTTTTATCCTTCTATTTGGAATGGCTTTCTTTAAAAGGATATCTTGTAGCCAACATCAGTCATTAGTTAACAGTGAATTCATCTTAGAAATGTCTGCTAACTGCTATCTCTCTGAGCTGAAAGCTATTATTTATAAAAACACTACAAAAGAACCTGCAGGTAGAATACTGGCAATAATCTTTACAACCACATCATATTGCAAATGAGCAGGTATGCTGAGGTACAATATAAGATGCTGATTAGGTAAAATAATATGTTATTATTAAACTTAAATAAGGAGCTTTCCTGAAGGAGTTCACAGATTTTATGGAAGGTTAAGCATTCTAAATTAATTTAAATCACATTTTATACATATCATGCAGATCATTACTAATATAGGTTTAAACGGTCCCAAGCTTGTTGAAGGCATTTGATGTTAAGAAAAGGCAAACACTATATAGCATGCATGTATGCATTGAGTGCCTCTACTTGATGAAGTACTTATTGGATAAAGCAGTGATTTTCAACCTGGGTTTCGTGGCCGCCAGGGGAAGAGAGCTGGGACCACTCTCCCAGCTGTCCCTGGTCTAGCGAAATCCCATGCAGCATTGACCCGTGGCTCCTGAGCTTAGCAGTGGTAGCCGCCCGGACACGGCGTTCCTTCCTCACCCTCCTTCTATCGGCGCCGGAAGTCACGTTCGACTTCCGGCTGACAGGAGAGGGAGCTCCGGATCGGTGCAGGCCCCTAATGTAAGAGCGTGGGCTCTCTCTGCAGTTTTGAATATAGGGATTTTTTGCCGCAGGCACCCGCAGCTCCCTGTGATTGGTCGCCACCATATCTCTATGATTTCCTATGGAGACAGGAATTTAGAAAAGGGGTGGCCGATCTCAATTCCACAGATCATTCCTTCCCTGGTATGGGCATTGACTATATGGTGTTCTCTGAGGTCGTGTCAGACACACCCAAGCTGAGGCTGCATGCCTTTCTGAAGCAGGA
The DNA here is from genome assembly GCF_040206685.1 of Ascaphus truei. Classification (NCBI taxonomy): domain Eukaryota; kingdom Metazoa; phylum Chordata; class Amphibia; order Anura; family Ascaphidae; genus Ascaphus; species Ascaphus truei. The sequence continues at coordinate 38,883,745 of NC_134486.1, forward strand.
GATTTAAACTTGCATGCTTGCATCTTGCAGCCAGCGCTGCCTGGAGTTCCCGATCCCCCGCAGGCGTGGAAGCTGTGCCGGTTAAGCCATTTTGGTGGCACTGGACACCTAGGACTACAAGGGTTCCCCCTGTATTCCCTGTGTGCAGTAAGTATAGCTCTGTTGGTGATATTGTGTTGCGTCTGTTAACCCCGGCCGAAATAAACACCCGTTTATTTGATCTCTGTGTCCTGTCTGGCGCTTGATCCCGTGAAAGAGTCCTGGTCTCCTGTGACAACTATAAATAGTGCAAATTGAGGTCACAACAAAGTCCATAACACACAGATGTAAAAGCCATTATTTCAATCGCTGGCACGCACCAGGGAGTGTAATAGAGTGTTATTCCTCCCACCTTCTTGCATTTGGAAAATTCAAAACAATGGATGCTTCTCCCGCTGTGTGGGATATTCTAGTAGCGGTGAGTTTTTCCTTGTAAAACCATACGGTTGACGCAGTCATAAATTGTGGATTAAAACTATACAAAACTCTGTATTCTGTATTACAAATCGCATAATTTAACCGTGTCTATAAAAAGTGCATTGGGAGGATGTGAAGAAAATGGGCGTAATCAGCGCATTAATAAAGGCAGTGTGCTCAGCTGGTTACCCCTATTTCGTATTGGGGATGAAGGGGTTAATTTTTCATACACAGTATATGTCTTATTTTCCCCTCTTTTCCTTGTTGTCCCCATTTAGCAGGATGAGGTTTTTTTTTCTCCTGTCATTAAAATGCACACAAGAACCAAATGTTTTGACACCTATGAGCTAGGTCACTTGCCTTTGCAAGCTTCAAAGCTAACATGCTGGGCCCACGCCTGTAAGTCTCTCTGGAAGTTGTATATCAAAAGAACCAGAGTCCAGTGGATGTGAATTGGCCAGATGGATGCTAAATAGGAAATCCTATTGACCATTTGTGCTAGCTCACATCCTGAGTTCCCCCTTCCAGCCTGAGAGGGGCCAGGTAAAGAGGGGAGTGCACCTATGCTAAGTAGCCAAGATAGCATTGTCGCACATGCCTTGTGTGAACAGGAAATCCCTAGTGCCCACTCTCCAAACTGTGGGCAAGTAGGGAATTGGGGAATGATTACTTTCCCACGAGGGGGATTGGGTGGGTATGTTGGCGATAGGCTTCCAAACCCTATATACATCCCACCCAGGCTATCCCCATTGTCTTTCGTTTTTCATTCTACCATGTGCGTGGATTTCCAACACGCTTCTAATAGCGGAGAAGAGCAGCAGCACATTATTACATCGGAACCAAGGACAAAACTCTGCGTTAGGACACTGTGATTGCTGTTGGTTATCTGATTAACCCCAACGGACCAGAAAAGACTTTGCACATTCACAGAAGGATTGGGCTGGCAATTTATGCCCTTGCAAAAGGACTACATTTTAAAAGACAATCTTCTGGTGCTTTGCGCCTTTCTGGACATTATCCCCTGTTCCTATACCAGTAAGTGTAATTATTAAGTGTCTTCTGCAGTTGTCGTGTGTTTGCCTATCAAGGGAATACATCTCAGTTTATTTTGCTCAACTTGTTCTGCTCAATTGGGATCCACAAAATATAAATTTGTTAATATGTGCGTCCATCGTGACAAGCATTTACAACTGGTGGCAGCGTGTGGGATACTGATTGAGCCTATATTGCAGTTACCTTCCCACACTTCCAAAGAAGCACAAGATAATTCACTGGTCTCTGGACCCATACCCCGGTGGCACCATGAGTCTGCGCTCAGGGAGGTTCCGTTCCTGGGACAGAGAGCAAGTCATGGAGAGATGTGCGGGATATGGCTTAACGTCAGACGGTCGTTCCAAGAGTCAGCTGGAGGAGGATTTAGAAGATTATGAGGCCAGAGCGGCCCAATTAGCTGAACTTGCAGCGGATGGTACTCAGCCTGGAGTGCAGGAGGTCCCTCCAATTCTGGGGCTGCAAGAACAGCGGGAGGGTGATGCCGACCACCCGGTTATGGGCGGCTTGGTGCCAGGGGGCGCGGAGGGGTTCGCGGCTGCGGCCGACGGACTGCCGGCCACTGGACTTGGCGCACTGCTCGCAACCTGGAGAGAGGGAATCAGCTACGAGCAGCGGTTAAAGCACCTCACGGTAGCAGTTGGAAAAGGTTCCCAATCCCACCTTGTAAACGGGGAACAAGAGCTTTCCCGGCCGGATCACCACAGTTTTAGCAAGTTCATTGATGGCACGGATGACCTGGACTCATTGCTGAATGAAAGAGGGACTGGGTGGTCAAACTACGACCACTATTATCCAGCAAAGCCAAAAGAACTGTGCAGGAGCTTCCCGGTGTGGATGCTGATGATTATGGGCATGTGAAGCGTAAGCCGCTGGTCCAGTATGCCCTTATGCCTGAGGGGTATAGGAGCAAGTTCCGGATGGGGGATGTAAAACCCGGGGAATAATTTGCGGACTATGCCAACAGAATGATCAGGCATGAAACCCAGTGGGTCACAGGGTATGGGGCTACCAAATACCAAACCTTACTGGACCTGGTGTTTTGCTGGAGCAGCTGATGCAGCGGTTTCACCCCACTGTGCGGGCTTGGATCTTTGACCGCAAGCCTAAGACCTGTGAGGATGCTGCCTGGATGGCCGACGAGTATGTGGCCAGCAGGATTGCTTTGGATGAGCCAGCAGTTCCCCAAGGAGGGGCCCGAGCAGCCCAGGGAACTAAACCTACCCCTCAATGGTCACTGAAAACTGCAGCAGCAAGCAAAGCGCCAAAGGCTGCAGAATTCAAACATGAGAGGCAGTGTTTTACCTGCAACAAGGTCGGGCACCTTAGACCCGATTGTCCAGACCGGGTCCGGTCCACAGGACCCCATCAGGGGCACCGCTCCCAAGCAGCAAAACCAGTTGCCCGTGTGCGACTGGCACCATTGGAGGGGACCAGCGTACCCGTGACGCCAGCCGACAGAGGTATGACCATGGAGACACCAACCCTTGCCAACTCATGACCTGCAGTGGGGAGCGGAGGGCATCAGGTTGCACCAATCGGGATGCAATGCAATGATGCAGGGCAGAAGCATCTGCGGAGGGTGACCATCGGAGACCGGCAAGCAGACGGGTTGCTAGACTCCGGTGCCACCGTGACTTTAGTGCGCCCTGATATGGTGCGGCCAGAGGATTTGCTCCCGGGCACCGGGATGCAAGTGACCATGCCAGACGGACGACCGCGGTCACTCCAAGTTGCCCGGGTCTTTTTGGACTTGGGGGGCGGTGTAGAGGGAGAGGGGGTTGGCCCGGTATTAAAGGGGTTGCACCCCATATGGCCACCCCCTGACCTCACCAGGGAGGCAAGTGGTTAACTGGACTGCGGTCCAGGAAGGTGGTTTACACCTTTGTCATGTCATGAAAATGTATGTTCCCCTGTTCCCATGTTTCATTATAATCCTGTATTTTAATGTTTTAAAGTGCATTTCTGTATCTCCAGTTCTGGAGGTCGTAGAGAGTTGATATTTGGCCAATGTGTGGAGTCACTGTAGGCATTAAGAACTGGCAAATTTTGACCCACTGAGCCCACCAGAATGGAACTTATTAATATGTGTAGATATTATAGTATATACAGTATGTATGGTATTTTGGATCAGATCTGAAATTGCAGACTCCATCTGCTAGGCTAATAGGTCATGGAGGGCAGCCGGCTGATTGAACCTAAGCACCGTGATCAAAAGTTAACTGCCTGATTGTTTACACTAAGTACTAATCAACAGATCAAGTACTAATCAACAGATCAAGTACTAATCAACAGACTGTCACTGTAATTGTTACCTGAGGGTGGAGAATCATCAAACTGGAGTGGTTTGTAAGTGTTATGTCTACACCTACAAACAATGCAGATACTTCATTTGATAGACTGGTCGTCGCCCCTGATTTAATTATGGGGCTACCCATAGAGTCCCAGTAAACATGGGCTAATTAGCTGGGGGGCATGGGTTAATCTGTGTCTCCACGTTAGGGATTGGATACAGATAATTGTTCACCAATAGTCTGTATTCAATGTTAAGAATAGGGTTACACAGGTATATAAACTGTGTCAACCCTACAGTTTTTAGTTCTTCTTCTGATACCATCTTGAATGTCACCGGATTGCTGGAGAATTGCTAGCTGATACTTCTCCATTCCCCAACCCTAAGTAAGTGTTACCTTCTTGTCTGTTAATTGTACTATATTGCTGTGTTCACCTTATTTAAGGAATAAATTATATTTTATTATATCTAAGCCTCGTTCAGTTCAACCCAGATATTTGGTGTTTCTTATATCTTGTCATAAGCTACCGTGACAGGCGGGTCGTGGCATGAGGGAGGTGGGGGTATTGCCCGGATTGGATGCTGAGGTGCTCCTTGGCAACGATCTAGGGCACGTTACCTGTGTTTTTACTGCGGAGCTGACACCTGCTGCACCGGTTGCAGCGATTACTAGGAGCCAGGCAGCAAAGATCACAGCAGAAGCCCCTGTCCCCCAGACAGGTAAGCAAGACTCAGCCCGCTTCTGACACTGACTTACTGTACCCTGTCCCTGTTCCCTGTCCCCCTGACTTAGGTATGACCGGGGGGTGGCCAGAATTAGGCACTCAGTTTAGGGAAGTGGTGCAATCTGATCCCACCTTGGAGGGCATGAGACTTCGGGCGTCCGAGTCTAATCCAAGTGAGGGATCTGATTACTACTTGTGGCACCGCAGGCTTTTGTATAGAGAGCAGGGGGCTACAGGGTTAGATAAGGTTTGGACTGGCAAGCGACAGTTGGTGGTACCCACGGGGTATAGGCAAAAGTTATTACGGGTTGCCCACTCCATCCCGCTTGCGGGGCATCAGGGGTCACATGAACAAGAGCCCGGCTCTTGCAGCGTTACTACTGGCCGGGGGCATCCTGGGAGGTGACCGATTTCTGCCGCTCCTGTGACGCCTACCAGCGAGTAGGTAAGGTGGGTGATCGTGTAAAGGCACCCCTGAGACCGTTACCGGTGATCGGGGAACCCTTTCAGCGGGTAGCAATGGACCTTGTGGGGTCCCCCATGATTCCTAGCTGGACAGGGAAGCGCTACATACTCACAGTGGTGGATTTTGCCACCCGGTACCGTGAGGCTGTAGCGCTGGCTACTATAGATGCTAAGGCAGTGGCTAACGCTTTGCTCACCATTTTCCCTAAGGTAGGTTTCCCTAGCGAGGTCCTAACCGATCAAGGGTCGCAATTCATGAGTGAATTGCTACAGTGTCTCTGGGATGCGTGCGGGGTGAAGCACCAGCGCACGACCCCTAACCACCCCCAAACCAACGGACTATGTGAGAGGTTCAATGGTACCCTGAAGCTGATGCTTAGGACATTTATAGAGGCAGAGGGGAAAGACTGGGAGATTCACCTGCAGCACTTGCTGTTTGCATACCGAGAGGTACCGCAAGAATCTACAGGCTTTTCTCCCTTTGAGCTGCTATATGGTCGCAAGGTACTGCTGCGGCCAAGTTTATTCGAGCATTTGCCCGTTCTTGGCCGCAGCAGTAGCCTGGTGCGCGCCCGAGTGTGACGGGCGCGCGCCGAAGCAGCGGAAGAGCGCCCTCCGATCGGGGCGCTCTCCCTACCGCTGCCGGGTCCGCCGGGTCCCCCGGAACCCCCTGCCGCTGTCCCGCGATCGCGGGACACCAGGGCTCCCTCGGGGAGCCCCTGGACGCGCAGGCTCCCGAAGACGCGTGACCGCGCGTCAGCATGCCGAGGGGCGGCCACTAGCAAGCTGGGAAATCTCCCGGCTTGCGGTACCGACCACACTGCAATAAAGTGTGTCGGTACTGTACGTGGACCTCTGGACCTAATCCGTGAGGGATGGGAAGGGGAAGCTACCAAAACTGATGTTTCTGTGCTTCAGTATGTGGTAGATCTTAGAGACCGGTTAGAGATGCTCATGGGGTTGGCACAGGACAACCTTAAGGCTGCTCAGACAAGCAGAAGACATGGTATGACCAGAATGCCCGTAGCAGAGAGTTCATCCCAGGACAGCAGGTACTTGTTCTGAAACCCACTCGGGAGAACAAATTAATGGCTGCCTGTTCAGGATCGTATCCGGTACATGTATACATACACATGTATGCAGATGACACAATCCTATATGCACACAGCCATAGCCTCTCTGACCTTGAACACATACTTCAGTCTGACTTTTTGAAACTCGAAAACTGGATTTCCCAAAACAAACTGTTTTTAAACACTGACAAGACTGTAACAATGGTATTTGGGACCAAGACTAAATTTTTAAAGCTTCCAGTGACTGAGCTCCAGATCAGAACCAACGCTAACACCACCCTAACTCCTGTTACTAGTTTTAAATACCTGGGCATATGGTTTGACTCCCACTTAACAATCGGAATGCACATTGATACCCTGACATCCAAAACCTATGCCAAACTAGGTGTACTTTACAGGAACAAATCCTAAAGCGTATTGCACAGCAGATGCTAATGCCAATTATCGACTATGGAGATATATGGCTCGGCACCGCAAATCCACCTTGGCAAACGTGACACCCTCTACAATTCAATTTGTCGTTTCGTTCTCCAATGCAACTACAACACACATCACTGCGAAATGCTCAAAGAACTAGATTGGTCATCAATCGAGTCTAGGCGCAAAGTTCACCTTTCCTGTCTTGCCTTCAAATACTTTCTGGGCAAGCTACCCACCTATCTGAACAAGCTCCTCACCCCTACCACATGCAGCACTTATCATCTGAGATCTGACTCCAATAGACTGTTCATGGTCCCAAGGCTCAACAAAGTAGCTGGCCGCTCCTCCTTCTCTTACCGTGCACCCCAAAACTGGAACAACCTACTGGAGACTCTCAAATCCACCACCAGTTTAAGTTCTTTTAAAACTAAGGCTGTCTCGCACTTTAATTTGGTCTGTAACTGTTACATAAGCCTATAATATACATCTTCTCTAACTGTGCATGCAATGTATTGTATATAATGTATACCCTGTTCATTTATGTAACTGTATTTGTAACCATGTATTATTTGTCATATTAACTATGCCCAGGACATACTTGAAAATGAGAGGTAGCTCTCAATGTATTACTTCCTGGTAAAACATTTTATAAATAAATAAATAAGTTGGTTACAGAGGGTGTCGGGAGAGAATGCCAAGCTCTTACACTGGAGCCTGGCCCTGCAAGAATGTGACTTCACCATTCAGCACAAGAAAGGCAGTGATGCTGATGGCAGGACAATCCCCAAGACCTAATGACTTCAAAAACCCTCAGGTCAGCCCAACCACCAGAGGAGGTGGCCAGGGCAAACCTTGGGCTTTGAGTGGGGGAGGTGTGAAGAAAATGGGCGTAATCAGCGCATTAATAAAGGCAGTGTGCTCAGCTGGTTACTCCTATTTCGTATTGGGGATGAAGGGTTAATTTTTCATGCACTGTACATGTCTTATTTTCCCCTCTGTTCATTGTTGTCCCCATTTAGCAGGATGAGGTTTTTTTTCTCTCCTGTCATTAAAATGCACACAAGAACCAAATGGTTGGACACCTATGAGCTGGGTCACTTGCCTATGCAAGCTTCAAAGCTAACATGCTGGGCCCACGCCTGTAAGTCTCTCTGGAAGTTGCATATCAAAAGACCCAGAGTTGAGTGGGTGTGAATTGGCCAGATGGATGCTAAATAGGAAATCCTATTGACCATTTGTGTTAGCTCACATCCTGAGTTCCCCCTTCCAGCCTGAGAGGGGCCAGGTAAAGAGGGGAGTGCACCTATGCTAAGTAGCCAAGGTAGCATTGTTGCACATGCCCTGTGTGAACAGGAAATCCCTAGTGCCCACTCTCCAAACTGTGGGCAAGTACGGGATTGGGGAATGATTACTTTCCCATGAGGGGGGTTGGGTGGGTATGTTGGCGATAGGCTTCCAAACCCTATATACATCCCACTCAGGCTATCCCTATTGTCTTTCGATTTTCATTCTACCATGTGAGCGGATTTCCAACACGCTTCTAATAGCGGAGAAGAGCAGCAGCACATTCCTGGAACGCAGAGAGCCTTATTACATCGGAACCAAGGACAAAACTCTGCGTTAGGACACTGTGATTGCTAGGGGTTATCTGATTAACCCCAACGGACCAGAAAAGACTTTGCACATTCACAGAAGGATTGGGCTGGCAATTTATGCCCTTGCAAAAGGACTACATTTTAAAAGACAATCTTCTGGTGCTTTGCGCCTTTCTGGACATTATCCCCTGTTCCTATACCAGTAAGTGTAATTATTAAGTGTCTTCTGCAGTTGTCGTGTGTTTGCCTATCAAGGGAATACATCTCAGTTTATTTTGCTCAACTTGTTCTGCTCAATTGGGATCCACAAAATATAAATTTGTTAATAAGTGCGTCCATCGTGACAGAGGATGAGTTCAATTTAGTAGTGTCCCCAGTTAAATAGTTACAGTTACATAATAGATAAACACAAATATATGCCCATCAAGTTAAACCAGCTGTAAATATATATCCCCTCAAACTTCCCTCTAAATAATATAGGGAGAGAAACTCAAAAAGAAGCCCAACTGAGCTACCCTGGGAGATATGCTGATACTATACAAAGAATACCTCACAAGTATTTCTCCCTATATTATTTGGAGTGAGGTTTGAGGGGATATATATACATTCATACATATATATGTACGTAGCACATGTCCCCCCTCCCCTCTGGGAGATCCTGTCATGGCTATTGCTAGGTGTATTGCTTATTACCTGTGTATTGCTGATTGCCGTCATTACAGGAGAGCCGAGGTACCCGCGATGTAGTGGGGGAAGACAGGCAGACTTTTGATGATTCCACTGGTTCTTTCCTTCTTGGTGCCAGCGCCTCCAAACATAGATGGCTTCAGTAAGGCTTAAGGCAGTCCCCGCTATGACAGTCCTTACTCCTAATACCTCCCTCCACACAGACTGCTGCAGAGCCAGAAGTATAAATGAGGATACTTTATTACAACAGCCACCTCTAGTAAATGTCTCCACTCTGAGAATGGGCTTTTATAGCCAAAAGTTCATTGTTTCCGATGTCATAATTTCTTTCTGCTGCTGACATTTGATATGAATAGAAGGCGCATCTTGGGTCAAATTCTATGTGATAAAATGGCACCAATAGCGGAGTCAGATGCGTCAACTTCCATGAAAATGGTAGTTCTGGATTCGGATGAATGAGGATATAAACAGAGGTGAAATGCGACTTCAGTCATTTAAATGCCAAATCCGCTTCAGGAGACCATTCAAATTGGAATTCTTTTCAGGTGAGTCAGGTGATTGGGGCAATAATGTCAGATAAGTTTTTAATAAAACGTCTATAGAAGTTGGCAAAGCCTATAAATCTCTGAATGTCCTTCTCATATCTAGGGATTGGCCATTCTACCATGGCTTGAATATTGCCTGGGTCCATACTCAAACCCTATGGGGAAATAACATAACCGAGAAATTGCATGCTGGTCTTTTCAAAATCAAATTTTTCTAATTTGAGGCACAATTTCTGTTCTCCGAGATGCTCTAGCACAATCCGGACATATTTCTGGTGACCCAAGATGTTATCAGAGAAGACTAGGATATCATCCAGGTATGCCGCTACGAATTGGTCCAGTAACTCCTGGAGAACATCATTAATTAAATGCTGGAAGGTAGTAGGTTTGTTACAGAGTCTAAAATGCATCACCAGTTATTAATAGTTCCCGTAACTGTTTCGGAAAGCTGTCTTTCACTCGTCACTGGGTCGGATGCAGACCAAATTATACGCTCGGAGATCTAATTTGGTGAAGATCTTGGCTGACCGAATTAATTTCAGTAGCTCAGGAATCAGAGGTAACGAATACCTGTTTTTCACCACGATTTTATTTAGTTCCCGATAGTCAATGCAGGTGTGTAGAGTGCCGTCATTCTTTCCCACGAAGAAGAGAGCAGCACCCGCTGGGGAAGTAGACGGTTGGATGAAACCCTTAGAGAGGTTCTCCTGGAGGTAGTTATTGAGTACCTTCAATTCTGGTTCTGAGAGGAAATAGATTCTCCCAAAGGGAATGGCATCGTCTGGTAATAGTTCAATGGGGCAGTCGTAGGAACGATGTGGGGGAAGCGTATCCACGTTATTCTTGTCACACACATCCAAGAACTCTGAGTAAGGAATTGGCAACAGACACTCTTGAGAAAAAGAAATCTTGTGTATTCCTACACATGGGTGTAGGAAGTTTACTGTTGGTACAGTAGGCAGGTTAGCTTGCAGTGCTTTGAGGGAAAGGTGACAGTCAATTAGTGGGTTGTAGATCATGAGTCATGGAATCCCAGAATCACCGGAAACAAGGGTGAAGGAATAAGACTAAATTAAATCATCTCCTGGTGATTGGGATCTATGATTATAACAGGTATGGGAAATGAATCCCTGTAGGTGCTACAAATGTCTCTGCAGTATTGTGCAATATAGCATAGGAGTCCAGGCAAGAGTTAACTTCTTATGCAGTGTATTAAAGCATTGAGTGCTCACTTGAAGGCCATATGATAGGGTAATATAAAGAGTGGTATGCAGGCACCACAGTGGGTGTGTGAAATGTACACTCACTGAAGAGAGCACACCCCACACCCACTTATGGGACAGCACCCCTCAACCCATAGGCATGAGACATAATAAAGACATGAATTGTAGAACTGCAATCACAGAAATAAGTAACTCACGAAACCTTCCTGGACAGGTGTAGCGTGCCTCCTTCCAATAAGATGAATCCAAGTAGAGAAGAAAGTGGTGGAGCACTGCTGAAAAAATGAAAGGGCTGGAGGCTGCTTGCAAATTAAAAAATGCTTTAATTTAGGGCATTAGTAGACCGGGCTACAAATAAGGTACCTCTGACGCGTTTCACGCTATAGGAGCACTTTATCAAAGAGTGACCTGCATGTGTGCAATGTCTCATTTATATATGCATGAGCTGGGTAGCCAATTCGCGCCAAAAACGTGCCCCCCCGATCACATGGTCGGGTGTAATTACGGGTGCCCGTGAGGTATGGACAACCTCCCCTGCTCGTGCACTAACAATGATAATTAAAAACAAACTATATAAATCACCACTTAGCTGAGTATCCATCTGCAGAATCGTCTCTCTGTCCCTCCTGGTCTCCTAGCTAAATCCAAGATGGAGATCGGAACTAAAAAACTACGGAGGCCCTGGATGGACAGAAAGACAAGCTCTGCAGAATGGTGACTTCAAAGCAAAAACAACTTTATCCCTTAACAAATCAACACAGAAACAATATTAAAAAAAATTGAAAAACGGAAAAATTAAAAGAAAAAGAGAATTAAAAACGAATCTAATGATAAACATGGTTAAACTAAATGATAACATAAACAATAATATTACTATGATATATGAAGAAACACACTTATATTAACCCCCAATAGTGAACGATATATGAATATAGTGACATAAACAGAATAGATCTAACTAACATACCACTGTTCCACTAATGAGAACAACTATATTCATATGTATATATATATGATTAACCTAAGTGTAAACTTATACATTATTAACTAATACTCCAAATAATAAATACATATTTATAATATGTATCTGGATATTCAGTATGGATACTCTTTTTCCAGCTGGAATCAATCAAGATTGGGAATTGGTTCATTTTCTTTAAATATTATTATTTATATTGTATATTATCTAATTAGTATTATGACTCATCTAATTATATTTTCATTTTTTTACAAATTTGTAGGAGTTCACACTTTTATAAATATGATATTTTCTACTGTATACAGGGATGGATTTAATCACATAGTTAATTGATGATTTACTATTATCACTTTATATAGATACTCAACAATATGTAGTAAATGTAGTTAGGTTATTATTCACATTTGTATAGATCTATTATATATATTATAAATATGTATTTATTATTTGGAGTATTAGTTAATAATGTATAAGTTTACACTTAGGTTAATCATATATATATACATATGAATATAGTTGTTCTCATTGGTGGAACAGTGGTATCTTAGTTAGATCTATTCTGTTTATGTCACTATATTCATATATCGTTCACTATTGGGGGTTAATATAAGTGTGTTTCTTCATATATCATAGTAATATTATTGTTTATGTTATCATTTAGTTTAACCATGTTTATCATTAGATTCGTTTTTAATTCTCTTTTTCTTTTAATTTTTCCGTTTTTCAATTTTTTTTAAATATTGTTTCTGTGTTGATTTGTTAAGGGATAAAGTTGTTTTTGCTTTGAAGTCACCATTCTGCAGAGCTTGTCTTTCTGTCCATCCAGGGCCTCCTTAGTTTTTTAGTTCCGATCGCCATCTTGGATTTAGCTAGGAGACCAGGAGGGACAGAGAGACGATTCTGCAGATGGATACTCAGCTAAGTGGTGATTTATATAGTTTGTTTTTAATTATCATTGTTAGTGCACGAGCAGGGGAGGTTGTCCATACCTCACGGGCACCCGTAATTACACCCGACCATGTGATCGGGGGGGCACGTTTTTGGCGCGAATTGGCTACCCAGCTCATGCATATATGAGACATTGCACACATGCAGGTCACTCTTTGATAAAGCGCTCCTATAGCGCGAAACGCGTCAGAGGTACCTTATTTGTAGCCCGGTCTACTAATGCCATAAATTAAAGCATTTTTTAATTTGCAAGCAGCCTCCAGCCCTTTCATTTTTTCAGCAGTGCTCCACCACTTTCTTCTCTACTTGGATCTATGATTATGGTTAAATTACTTGTTTCATGGGTGGCAGGTCCAGAGCTCAAGGGAGAACCATCAACGTCTTCCATCCTTTCTGGTGATTCCTTGGGTGTGACAGGTACCAAATGGCTCTTGGCGTCTTCCTCGATGAAGGTTGTTCAGATTTGCCTCATCGGTAGCACCACGGTTTGGGTAATCAAAAATGAGACTCATGGCTTCTATGAATTCCTCCAGGTCTCTCAGTACTGGGTTTTCCTGCTCTAACATAGGAGAGACCCAAGCAAGGGCCTCATCCTTGAGCAGGGTGATAATTAGTCCAACCTTGCCTTCTTCAGTATTACAGATAGTGTGCTGCAGTTGAAACAGAAGTCTGCATTGGTTGAGGAAACCCCGGAGTTGTCTTTCCCCCCCAACCCCCCGAGCTTTTCCGGAAGGGGTATACATGGAGAGGTTTGAACAGGCACAACAGGTGGAGAGGTACGCAGTTCAGCTTCTGCTGTGACTGCACGATTTTCCACGCGGCCAACATGGTTGAAAACATGACCTAGTTGTTCCTGGAAGCCAGTCATGACATGTTGTAAGGTAACAGCAGTCCCGGTGGACGTGCATGGGTACTGCAGACCAGGATGCCAGGAAGAACTTGACACAGAGCACCATGTGTGTGCCTATTCACCTCTACACCTGCACTCTAAGGCAGTAATGGTGGGGACGAGAGAGTCCACAACACATACACACTCTACCGCAGCTGGGCAGAGCTGTAGAGGTTTTTTGCATACCCATTTCTTAGTGGTTCTGCCACTGCTCCGTCCCATGACAAAACTTCCCTCACCCAGGACTGTGGGTAGAGGGGAGAAAATTGAAATAGTCCCACTCAAACTAGGACTGTTGGGAGGTATTCAGAGAAACTGTGCAGACCCTGTTAGTAACTACAACAGGAGTCTACCCATGGTACTCATGTTATTCTGTCCTATTTTTGTTTAGCTATCGGTCACAATATTTATGTCGACTACAGTCACAGATCTCTTTCAGTTCTTTGGGAGTCTGGGCTGGAAATTACCACCCTTTAACTTTGTGTAAAGGGGAAAGAATTGTATATATTCCAGAAATATTTGTTTGTAAGCATCTGGATTTCTCAAATGCAGATGGTTTTCTAAGTGTGAGGTTTTTTTTTTTTAAAGCAGTAGCTACAATACATCAGTAGTGTACAGAGCATTGTAAATAGCATTTACATCTGCTACAACAATGTTTGGTGTTGCACAATGCAATGGATAGTAGTTTTGCACAAGACATTCTGGAAATTAATGTACTATCCCTTCTGTGGGTACTACTCTCTATTGCACGAGGAGATTGCTAGGCTGCTGGCTGAAATAGCTAGGTTTTGTTTATCTTCTTGCCCCACACAGGAACCACCTGAGGGGCCACCACTTCCTCATAGGTCTATGAGCAGGGAAGTATGGACTATACTGTGGGCTCTGGGAGGATGAGGGTGGTGGATCATAGCCACACTGCACACTTCTGCTACAGTAGCAGGGCAGAACTGCACCATAGAAACACCTGTTGCAGTGGAAGAGGGGACAGGGGGCAGGATATTCTGGAGTTAGTAGGAAGCATACAGTTAGGAAAATTAGATCCCAGAAAAGGAGGCAACTACTCTTAGGGGATTTTATTGTGAGAGGTATAAAATTGGGAACAGGTAGTGAGGAAAAGAGGGAGTTAAGGTGCCAATCCAGACCAACAGCTCAGAGGGATAGGAGGAATATTCTGGGAATTGTTAAGGCAGCAGAACAGGAGGGAGCAGCAGATTTGATTGCCCATCTGGCTAGGAACGAAGTTAGGGTAGAGCATGAGGAAGAACATGATAAACAACTCTTTGACAGGTAGTAACCTCATTGTCATTTTCAGAGGTATTGTCAGTATATAGGGAGTGGGGAAGGCAGCACTCTTTGCACTACTCTTTAGTGCATAGTTGAGGAAGTTGTGAGAAGAGAATGGATTTGAATTTATTAGACATACTGTAGCTTTTCTACCTTGAGGTATATGGGTATGGCCACGATTTTCACTGTGCCGGTGTATAAGGGCATCTACATCATCCAGGGAGGGGGGGGGGGGGGGAGAGGGGATATATAGCCTGCATCTCTTACCTTCAGCGAGCAAGTGACACGGATCCAGATGGCAAAGGCGGCTGCAGTCAGGGACCGGTCACAGGTGAGTATTAGTTTTCTCTCCCTGCATGATGGCACATCAAGTGAAGGATTAAGACTGTGGGTTCCATTAAAAAGCACAAACCCCTGCAGCATTAATCCTTCTGGGACTTTCTGTCCTTATGGTCGCAGAGGGTCCGCAAGTCTCCGCATTTTTCTGTCCAGAAAATATACTTTCTAGTAACATAATATGGGAATGCTTTTCACATTTTGAATATGTTTCAAGTTTCCAAAAATTTTGTTGTAGCTGTCTTACAAGCTGGGATGGGCACGTTTTGCTTGTTTTTTTACACTAGCATTACCGTAGGTGAAACATAGAGTAGACATATACATGATGTTGTATAAGTTAATATTATATATATACACTGGCGACACACTTTATTCGAGCTCGGCTAGTCCCACGAATTCGGGTATACCCGGGTGTATTGAGGTTTGTGACTGTTTTCTGCCCGAGTGCATTGAGGTATTTTCCAGGAAGGGATTGAAGCATTTTATTCCCGCTGGCTGCAATACTGCACAGTATATATATATATACTGCATTACAATTCATGAATTTATGCCATCTGGTAGACACGCGAAGCATTGCAGCCTATTAAATCCTAATCATTATCATTTAACAGATCAGCCGCCCGTCAGCCAGGCATGAACCCAGGCTGGGAAGGCAAACACAACGGGGCTTGTCAGAGGTGAGGAGCGGCGCATTCCAGGTATCTGCCAGGTACATACTGGGTATTTGCTCGAATAAAGTGTGTCGGTGCAGTATATATATATATATATATATATATATATATATTCAAAAAATAAATAGATGATACCGTTCTGTGGCTAACGAAATGCTTTTATTTGTGCGAGCTTTCGAGATACACTGATCTCTTCTTCCGGCGATGTTAAAATGAATGAAGCAAGCAAAGGGTATAATTAAAAACAGTGTCTCTTGGAATGTTATCTATGCTTGTCCTTCCCCCGGAATATATATATATTAATCATATGATAGTTCCTTGGTTTGATATGCCATTTTTCATTGACTATGAGTCCCAACTATCTTTGAGGTATATCACTATTTCATGGTATGACTCTATAATATTATAGTGCTCCAAATTAATAGTCTTATGCTTAGTAATATATTGAGTTGTTTATACTCGTTTTCACTGGTTGATTGCTAAGTGAATTGGTGCTATGGTATGTATAATTCTGGTTGTTCTAATAATTTACTAACTCTTATGTTATGTATGGTATAATATATTTAGGTTATTTATTTTCATTTTGTGTGTTGGTATTTTTTTAGCTTTCACATTGCGTATTACTTCAATATATAAGCCTGTTTAAATTTGGTATATTTTTAATCCTGTTATTAACCAAACATGAGGGAGAGGTGAATACTGTATACATATGAATACGGACAGTCAGGTCCTCATTAACCCCCGAAGAAGCCGCCAAGGTGAAACGAGTAGGGTGACGTCATTTGAGCAGTGAGAGAGCGACGGAGACGGATTTCAATCTGCAGCAGAGATGAGAGCGGTCAGTCAATACAGCAAAGAGAAGATCTTGCGAGACCCACGTGACGTGGAAGTGTGCGGCTGCACACTGAGAGCGGAGGTTTAGAGAGCGGAGGACGCGCTAACCATGAGCCGTAAACCCCTGTAATGGGATACTGGAGTGGGAAGCGATTCTCTCTACACCGTGGGTAACCATCGCCATAAGAGGAGAACCCCCGGTGAGATGACCTTGCTCTTAAATACAGGACTAACTGCAACAGAGGACTATGTCTTTTGAGTCTCTTGGGTTCTTAATAGAGCTACAAGTAAGCTATTCCACTCGAGGTGCTTTAATAAGCCAATAAGAGACTGAATATTTTTTAGGACTTGTATATGTATCCTTAAGAGGACAATCCAGGACTGTGATACTAAACTACAGACTCAGTCTGTCACATCTCTCATATTCTGCTTTTTATCTCACTAGTGTGAACTTTCTATACCTACTTGTGAAGTTTTTTTTAAATAGATAGTATTTTACTACTACTGTTTTATTACTATTCATCACCCTTTGGAGAATCCACAAAGACGGGGATACCTATAAGTGCCAGCAGTTGAAGATCCAGGATTAACCATGTAGGGTTATAAAGATCCATTTAAGAATAATATTCTTCGCAGTGTTCCTGATCCATACAATTGGATGATTGTGCTAATATCCTCATTTATGCGTAAGTGCAGTATTTAGCACTCACGTGTTAATTTTACAGACCCCTTCTTTCTTTTTCTTGTGCGCCTAGGTAATTTCTACATCGTGTAAACCTCAGTACCTGTGGGGTCGTGGACCTTCTTGGCAGCAAAGTAGGGACAGTATTGTCACAACGGTTAGCAACTCTCTTTAATATATTATATTTTATGTATTTGTCGTGTTATTTACACTGTTGGTTATTGTAGATTGATGTGCTTTTTGTGCTATTTCCACGGACATATACATGTACCAATGACAAATAAGTAGGCTTATTTTGCCATAAGTAGGTATTGTTGTTTCTGTCTAAAATAGGGAACTAATGCAATGACAACAATAATTTATTTTCTTTTTAGATTAACCCCTTGTAAAGTAGAGGGGGGGGGAGAGGAAGGGGAAAGGAGAAGGGGAGGGAACAACTCTCGCTTCAGCCTAATAAAAAAAAATAATAATAAATGATAATACATAAAGGTGCAAAGGGAATAAGGGATAGGTAATGGAAACTAAAGAAAGCAAACCCTATTGCAAGCACTCGATATGTTGCGTATGGTATGATTAGTTATTTAAGATAAATTTTAATGATATTAAAGTAAAATATAACAAAGTGAGTAAGTCACTATGGTGATCAAAACACATACAACAAGACAAACAATGTGTACATAAATAACAAAAAGTGAAACCCAAGGTGTAACTAAATAATGTGTGCCAAATACTCAAAGTAAATAATGAGACTTAAATAAGTCACAATGAATAGTTACTAGCCCTTGGGTGCAGCACTAATAATGTGAGTTAAAAAAACCTGTTTAAGATGAACAGGTAATAATCAGACTGAATCATATATATATATATATATATATAATTATATGGCTAATATTGTTCCTCCAAAAGCAAAATAATTACCAGCAGTGATAGCTACTCAACCAAAGCAAAAGACAAAATGTAATGCTAAGAGGCACGGATCAGTGTCCGTATCAGTTTATAGCCTCTTATAATGCCTAAGATAAACAACAACAAAAAAAAAAACTTAGAAGGTCTTGGTGGGCAAGAAGGAAGAACATGCTCGACATTTGTGACATTAATAGAAGCCAGCGGATCTATTGGCTAGCCACGTTCCTGTAGAGGGTCTTTGGTAGTGGCTATGTACCAACAGATCCCGGAGGCTAGTGGCTCTTCTGCTCACCAGTTGCGCCCTCTCATTCAGGGCCTCTCTTAGGTCAACATCCTCACGCTATAAGTGCCAGTGTGTGTTAATGATGTTATTTATTTCTGGCCATTGGTTATTAAACCTACCAATGAAGCGTATAACTTGTTTACCGTTATGAGGAGTTACCCTTTCATCCATCAGGGTGTTCCTGTCTGTCAGTCTCGCTCTTTGGTAAGCTTTTTTAATGATCCTATTGCTGTATCCCCTTTCCTGAAATCTTAATTTCATAGCTACAGCCTGTGTCTCGAAGTCTTCATTGGATGAACAGTTCCTCCTCAGGCGTAAAAACTGACCAGTAGGTATACCCCTTATCAGATGGTTGGTGGTGGCTGTCTGCTCTGAGGAGGCTGTTCGTGGCAGTGGACTTCCGATGGAGGGACGTGGATAAGGTCCCTTGTGTAGTTTTAGAAATCAGGAGGTCGAGGAACGTAATGTTCATCTGATCAACCTCAGAGGTGAGTCTGAGGTTGAGGGGATTGTCATTAAGCTTGCCAATGAACTCGTCGAAGTGTGTCTTCGTGCCCTGCCAAAGAACAAAAATGTCGTCGATATACCTTATCCATAGGAGGATATGGGAGGTATATCGGCGGTGACGCTCTTGGAATACCACCTCCGCCTCCCACCAGCCCAGATAGAGGTTGGCATAGGTGGGGGCGCAGGTGGTCCCCATGGCGGTGCCCCGGAGTTGATGGTACAGTTTACCGTCGAAGGTGAACACGTTGTGCGTGAGAATAAATCTCAATAGGTCTAGTACCAGTGTGTTGTGGCTACTAAACTCGCAGGACCTTTTATTAAGATAGTATTCTACATCCTGGATGCCTCTCTCATGTATTATGGAAGTGTACAGAGATTCTACATCCAGGCTGATGAGTAACATGTCCTCTTCGATCGACACCTCCTTCAGTTTGTTGAGAGCGTCATTTGTGTCCCTCAAATAAGAGGGTAGTGTGACCACAAAGGGGCGAAGCACCTTGTCGACATAGATACTGCTTTGTTCGGTTATGTTCGAGATCCCTGACACAATGGGGCGCCCTGGTGGCGCTTCCAGGCTTTTGTGCACCTTGGGGAGGGAATAAAAAGTGGCCATCCTAGGGTTCTTATTAAGGAGTGCCATACTTTCTTTAGGGGAGAGGGCCTTAGTCTGGATGCCCACATCTAAAATGAGTTTAAGGTCACGTAGATATGTGTTGGTTGGATCAGTTCTCAGAATCGCGTAACAGTCGCGGTCAGATAACAAGCGCAAGTTCTCTTTTACATAATCTGTAGTGTTAACTACCACGATGTTACCCCCTTTATCTGAGGGTTTGATCGTGTTAGTCGAGTTTAACTTTAACTCTAACAGGGATTGTCTCTCCGAATGGGTCAGATTAGTATGGGAGGGTCTGGGCTTAAGGTGTTCAATATCTGCAGTAACTAGACCGATAAAGGTAGCAACATTGTGACAGGTCTCAAGTGCCGGTGTGAACCTTGATTTAGGTTTCATGGTGGTGAATGGGCCTTCGCCCAGTGTCCTAAGAGATTCCTCTTCCAATGCTGCTAAGTTGTTTATATCTTCTAGATATTGGTCATCGAAGTCTTCTTGACCTATTGCCCTAAGTTGGTTAGGGCAATAGGTCAATAGGTCAAGAAGACTTCGATGACCAATATCTAGAAGATATTAACAACTTAGCAGCATTGGAAGAGGAATCTCTTAGGACACTGGGTGAAGGCCCATTCACCACCATGAAACCTAAATCAAGGTTCACACCGGCACTTGAGACCTGTCACAATGTTGCTACCTTTATCGGTCTAGTTACTGCAGATATTGAACACCTTAAGCCCAGACCCTCCCATACTAATCTGACCCATTCGGAGAGACAATCCCTGTTAGAGTTAAAGTTAAACTCGACTATCACGATCAAACCCTCAGATAAAGGGGGTAACATCGTGGTAGTTAACACTACAGATTATGTAAAAGAGAACTTGCGCTTGTTATCTGACCGCGACTGTTACGCGATTCTGAGAACTGATCCAACCAACACATATCTACGTGACCTTAAACTCATTTTAGATGTGGGCATCCAGACTAAGGCCCTCTCCCCTAAAGAAAGTATGGCACTCCTTAATAAGAACCCTAGGATGGCCACTTTTTATTCCCTCCCCAAGGTGCACAAAAGCCTGGAAGCGCCACCAGGGCGCCCCATTGTGTCAGGGATCTCGAACATAACCGAACAAAGCAGTATCTATGTCGACAAGGTGCAAAGCAGTATCTATGTCGACAAGGTGCTTCGCCCCTTTGTGGTCACACTACCTTCTTATTTGAGGGACACAAAGGACGCTCTCAAAAAACTGAAGGAGGTGTCGATCGAAGAGGACACGTTACTCATCAGCCTGGATGTAGAATCTCTGTACACTTCCATAATACATGAGAGAGGCATCCAGGCTGTAGAATACTATCTTAATAAAAGGTCCTGCGAGTTTAGTAGCCACAACACACTGGTACTAGACCTATTGAGATTTATTCTCACACACAAAGTGTTCACCTTCGACGGTAAACTGTACCATCAACTCCGGGGCACCGCCATGGGGACCACCTGCGCCCCCACCTATGCCAACCTCTATCTGGGCTGGTGGGAGGCGGAGGTGGTATTCCAAGAGCGTCACCGCCGATATACCTCCCATATCCTCCTATGGATAAGGTATATCGACGACATTTTTGTTCCTTGGCAGGGCACGAAGACACACTTCGACGAGTTCATTGGCGAGCTTAATGACAATCCCCACCACCTCAGACTCACCTCTGAGGTTGATCAGATGAACATTACGTTCCTCGACCTCCTGATTTCTAAAACTACACAAGGGACCTTCTCCACGTCCCTCCATCGGAAGTCCACTGCCACGAACAGCCTCCTCAGAGCAGACAGCCACCACCTGAAACATCTGATAAGGGGTATACCTACTGGTCAGTTTTTACGCCTGAGGAGGAACTGTTCATCCAATGAAGACTTCGAGACACAGGCTGTAGCTATGAAATTAAGATTTCAGGAAAGGGGATACAGCAATAGGATCATTAAAAAAAGCTTACCAAAGAGCGAGACTGACAGACAGGAACAACCTGATGGATGAAAGGGTAACTCCTCATAACGATAAACAAGTTATACGCTTCATTGGTAGGTTTAATAACCAATGGCCAGAAATAAATAACATCATTAACACACACTGGCACGTATTGCGTGAGGATGTTGACCTAAGAGAGGCCCTGAACGAGAGGGCGTAACTGGTGAGCAGAAGAGCCACTAGCCTCCGGGATCTGTTGGTACATAGCCACTACCAAAGACCCTCTACAGGAACGTGGCTAGCCAATAGATCCGCTGGCTTCTATAAATGTCACAAATGTCGAGCGTGTTCTTCCTGCATGCCCACCAAGACCTTCTATAACTGGGATGACACACACAGTTTCAATATCCGTCAGTTCATCAACTGTAAAACCATGGGCGTGGTGTATCAAATTATCTGTGTCTGCAATAAAAAATACATTGGTAAGACCAAACGACAGCTAAGGCACAGAATACTTGAGCACCTAGGGGACATTCGCAACCATCGCGATACCCCTGTTGCGAACCACGTCCATAACCGACACCAGGGAGTATCTACAGTCCTTAAGTTTGTGGGTATTGAGGCAGTGTCTAACCACAGCAGAGGGGGGGACTGGGATAATGAGATTCTGAATCGTGAATCCCGGTGGATTTATACCCTGGGTACTTGGCCCCTAAGGGACTCAATGAGGAATTTCTCTTTTCCCCGTTCATCTGAAACACCGACCATAGTCACTTTACTTTATTTTATTTCCAACTCTATACATGAGTATGTGTTGCCCTCTATGTTCAGTTTTGATACTCCACCCCTGCACGATGGGATTACACCTTGGGGACACGCCATCTTCCCTGTCATAGCGGGCACTTTACCATCACAATCTACCTTCCTCGTACACCTTTGTTTAGTCATCATGGGCCACTGATCTGCAGGGTGTAGTGTAACCATTCACCCACCTATGCGGGCTTAGATAGGGCTACCCATGTAAACCTTATGACAATTTATCGGCCCTCAACAGTATAATCTACTACTATCACTATGGTATTACCTTCATTTATATGGTATCACCATTAATACCACTCTCCATCTATCTTGTGCATTCAACTGCTGCGTCTGTTTGCATCTGCATCTATATCTATTTTAGAGACTGTATCTAGCTACTAGGTGCCACTTTCCTGACTATCACTGTCAAAGCCCATTTGGGGCAACAGTTGTTTATTCATGTGTGAGTCAGGCTCTCTCTGATACCATTCACATGCCGTAGGTCAGACATCGCAGCAGATAATCCAGCAAGCAACCTAAGGTAGATACTCCCCTGCAGGCTGCTATCGCAGCCAAGAGCTATTTAAAGTGCACGTCTACTGCGTGCCTGTACCTTTGAGAAAGCGCGATCATGCGCGAAACGTGCGTCAGGTGACCGGAACGTAGTGACGTCATCACACTGAATGGACGCCTCCTAGAAGCGGGATGGTATCTCTGTGGCTACAGCTGCTGACTCTGTACCCTGACATCCCCCATCTCGGCACCCTGCCTCCTCCCCTTAACTTTGGGATCGAGAGATGCAGAAATGGACACTCACTGTGCGCCCCAAGCTAAGTACAATATTTAACTAGCTAGTCAGATGCAATTGTTCAAGGTAACTGCACCTCGTTGCTGTGCATACTATAGCACCCTTTCCTGACTGGCGATTACCAAAGTACTGTACTATCTATGTGGGACTATAGGACACTACTGATATAGCCACCACTAAGGAGGGGCCCATGCCGCAAGCCCAATTAGGGGTAATATATATACTTATGGCGACATTACACTGTGAAATATTTAGTGTCGACAACACCCCATGCACTGATTTTCAACTATGACTAGTGTGTTGATTACAATTAGAGTCAGTGGTTCCTAATCTGGGAGACTCTATTCAGTGATCTCTGCGTTAACTGTCTTATACATTTCTGAGGCTATAACTGGATACGGTCACAGAACCGTGCCTCAGGGCAATAGCAGAGCACACTTTGTGCTTGCCCTCCGCAGAGCTCAATATTATCAAGCCACGTAGCTACTGGTTCTGTATGTGGTTTTGTATTCACCTTATGTTGTATTTTCCTCACATTTTTGTTGACTTCACCCTGTTCTGGAGCTGACATACATCTATACTTAATGTGGTCTATCGATACCTTTTAGGTCCACATCATTTGACCTATTTGACTGTCCATCTACCACCCCTTCAGATCTAGTATCAACAGCCTATATATATTCAGGTCTGTTGATTTTTTGATAATAGGATTTCTGTAGACAGGACAGGTTTCCAAGTCTGAAGTTATTTATTGGTGATTCTTGCAGTCCACGAGCCCACATTTAGGTGGTGTATTGTCATTTACACTATCTTCCGTATATTTATTTTGGAAGATCTATTTGGTCTGTCAGTAGGGTTGGTCTTGGACTACTTTTACCATCCCCTCTATACAAACATGGTTTTACTTTATACTTGTGATTAAACGGTTTTTAATTGTACTAACCATATCACTCTGATTCACCTTTCTGAGTGCATTCAAGGAGGAACTTTTTTGTCTGTTTATGTTGTCACTATAGTATCTATCCTCTATTGCACCAGATTTTGGTTTTACTTCATCTACAGTACATATTATTCATACTTTTGCTGATGCGGGAGCCTCCCTTTCCCCTTTCCCCTTCCCTTCTTCCCCATTCCTTGATTTGTGACTATCTGTTTACTTAGGAGGCTATAACTTGATACGGATACGATCTGTGCCTCTGAGCTATTTAAACACATTTTGTGGGCTCTTTTTTAGTCGTTTGTTGTGTACACCTAAGTTTTTTTTTTTTTTGTTTATCTTAGGCATTATAAGGGGCTATAAACTGATACGGACACTGATCCGTGCCTCTTAGCATTACATTTTGTCTTTTGCTTTGGTTGAGTAGCTATCACTGCTGGTAATTATTTTGCTTTTGGAGGAACAATATTAGCCATATAATTATATATATATACTATTCAGTCTGATTATTACCTGTTCATCTTAAACAGGTTTTTTTAACTCACATTATTAGTGCTGCACCCAAGGGCTAGTAACTATTCACTGTGACTTATTTAAGTCTCATTATTTAGTTTGAGTATTGGCACACATTATTTAGTTACACCTTGGGTTTCAGTTTTTGTTATTTATGTACACATTGTTTGTCTTGTTGTATGTGTTTTTATCACCATAGTGACTTACTCACTTTGTTATATTTTACTTTAATATCATTAAAATTTATCTTAAATAACTAATCATACCATCCGCAACATATCGAGTGCTTGCAATAAGATTTGCTTTCTTTAGTTTCCATAGATTAACCCCTTAACAGAAGAGGTAAAACAGGTCATATATTCCAACCATCTTCCATTAAAGAAAAAATATATATATTGTAAAGAAATTGTCTGAAGAGGTGGCATATTTTATTCCAATCAGTACATAAAAGTAAAATGATGCATAAGTAAGCCATGTTTCTCTACTACACAGTTTAGTTATAATGATCCCCACACACTGCACTTGCACATCAATTATGATAATCATAATCACGGTCGTTAAGCTGAATGTTCATTATTATCAGGATGCTGGTGACAGCAGATTCAATCATCGGGTGCAATGGGCAGAGTCACAGGCCCACCTAAGTTTCTGCAGACAGCGTTGTGCCACATTAAATCTATGATGTGTTCCACATCCCACTCCATTCCAAAAGCTATAGACGGTAAAGGTCAACTTTATGTTCTGTGCAATATGCTTAGGTTCTCTAAATTAAAATCTTTGGAGCCCTGGATATTTTTATGTGTTGTATATAATAAAATCATGTTTAGAGTCTAAAAGCCCATGCATATAATACAGCACCACAACATCCTTGGCATTCTCTTAAAATCGGAAAATGAAGAAAGACTCTATTAAAAAGGTATATCTTTATGTCAAACTCTAATAAATGCACCAAAAACGCTAAACTACTGTATAGTTCTAGATGCACTAAAAAGCTGCAGACTTCTATAACAAATAAAAACAAATATGAAGTTGTGTGAGTGTTCTGACAAACATTCAATAATTATTTGGGCATAATCATTGCAAATAAGCCTTAATACCCTTTATAAAGCATACTTTTTTTTAACTAAAAGGGAAAACATACCAAGCTCACACATGTCTGCTGTATCTAGATGATCAAACATTTTTCTCCTTCAGGAGCAATTTAAGACACATGCAACTCAGAACTAGTTTTTGTTTTATCTTTTAGAAGTGTATGCTATTGCAAGTGTTTGTGATGCTGGAAAATCAAGAGAAACATGGCAAACCAACATCCAGACCTTGATACCACCCTTTATATATGTGCCTTGCAAGTCCTTACTGACTCCTCCTTTTGCTCCTATATGCTATCTCCTAATTTTTCATTGATGCCAACGGGACAAAAAATACCTTGTTACATTGGTGATAAGAGCTTGTCTTCAAAAAAACTCAGGTTTCAATTCCATGGCAAAAAGAACATTATCTGATCTTTATACATACCCATGATTAGTGCACAGTGTATACTTCAAAACAGTGACCTGCAGTTCACCCAAGTTGCAGTATTTGTTGGAAAACATGATGATAATGCCAGTTTAATGCTTCCCTATTCTTTGATTAAACTGTTAATGGGGAAAAAAAGCATTTATAGTGCTTTATACATAAATCTCTTAAGATTATTTTTCAGAATTGAGTTGTCCTATTCCATGCATTCCAGGCCTATAATCTCCACAAGTGGTCACAGTATTTTAATACAATATATGAGGTGATGCATATACACACAAAATATCTTACCTTGTTTGTTACCCATTTCCCTTGCTGTTCTTCCCGAAAAATTTGACTACCATTAGGTATCCACTTGTAATCAGTTGATGTATGAATCAATGTCTCACATTCTTTGCTTTTGTGGAAAGAAGAAAATGGAGCAAATCTGTAACAATAAAATTAAACAATATATAGACATTAACATAAATTAATGTTCAAACTACAGTTTACGTAACTGAACTTAAGATACAATTAATTTGAACAATTCTTTCAACTGTGATCAATTGCTTTCGGAATAAAAACTGTTGTAATAAACACAATTTTGCAAAGAATTTTAAAATAAAAAAACTCATGCAATATATGACTTTCTATCCGTTAATACGTTTTTATCCATTGTATTTTTCCATATTGTGATAACAGAGCTGATAGAAAATCTCATACATTTTACAAGGAAAGTTGTATAGCTTGTTTATCTATGTATACAACTGGGGAAATATACATACTGTAAGTACACTGGGACAACCTAGAGTGGCATCAGGACTCAACTACTAAGGTCTGCTTCCTTGTCTGCAGCCCTTAGCAGACAGCTATACTTGCTGCAACACCTGACTCCATCTGGCTATAAGAAGCCGCCTGTAACTCATCTCTGGGCTTCTCAACAGCAGTGCTAGCTGGAGTAGGTTATGTTGCTTCCTTGCTGCTGTACTTAGTATTTTTTTAACTCTTGTATTCCTAGTTCCTGACTTCAGCTTGGTTTTTGACTACTCTTTACACCTGTCTTCAATCCTGTTTGCAGCCATGGTTGGTGCTGTTCCCAGCCCTGTTTCCTGCCCTGACTGCGGATCCACCTCACTGTTTGTTCCTGCCCTGATTGCAGATCCACATTGCTATTTGTTCCTGCCCTGACTTTGGATCCACTTTGCCATTTGCTCGTGCCCTGACTTCGGATCCACCTTACTATTTGTTCCTGCCCTGACTTTGGATCCACACTGCTGTTTGCTCCTCCTGGTTCATCAGTCTGTCCTACTATTCACCTGCTGCCTTTCCTGACTTCAGTTCACCTATCAATCCTTTCTGCCTGTTCGCCTCCAGACACTCTATGGACATTCCCTCCACGAATCCGAATTTCTCCTCCAATTATCTACTACAACCCCAGATATTTCTGCTCTTCAGACTCTCCCAATGGATTTCCCTGTTCAGACCTGACCGATTGAGAAGCCAAATAAAAAAAGGTTTTATCCATCTGAAGAGCTATTGCAGAGTTGCAAAGAATGCATAATAGGTTTACTATCATAGAAGCTGAACGCACTTGTCAATAGTACGGCATTATTTTGCAGTGACCAGAGGCTGATTTCTCTGCAATGTTTTATTTCCCTATTGCTGATTCAACGGCTCCTGCTTTAGAGACCAGTTTCCGATTCTCCTGCAGTGTTTGATGTTTATATTGCTGATTCTAAGGCAACGGCCCCAGTAGTCACGGCTGCACGTGCGCCGGAGTGTGCACCCGTTTCAGCCATGACCTGTGGTCTGTGGTTGTGCTTGCAGTTGAGAAAAGGATATCTGACGGGGGGCGTGGCCATGAAATCACACGGCTGGTTTGTCGTCATTGGCTTTACCACCACCATGACGTAGCAAAAAATCTTGTCTTTTGGCCAGGGCTGTCGTGCATCGTGCCTTGTACATGTACTCACACACTCCGACTGGAGCCTGCCCCATTACTTGTCACTGTATTTATCTAGAGACCGAAAGGGGCATAGATAAACACATTGGCAGTCAATGGGCAACCTCAAAAAACAATTGCAATGAAAATAAATACAATCAACGTTTTTCTTACTTTTCTTTTTTTAAATAACTCAAATTTTATTGAAGATAACCAGCAAACAATAAAATATACAATATGCTTTCTAACCTAATTTTTTTTTCTTCCTAGGTCTTAATTGTCCATTTCCCATCACCTTTGGGTCAACAGAAAACGTGCTTCTAATACTATCATGCAAAATTGTAGTACCATTCATTCCTGGGATGTCTGTTTGTGCTAACCACATGATCCAGACTTTTAGACATTTAGCGCCAGAATCATTAACCAAACTTGTTAATTTGGTTTGTATGCCAGATGGAAAAATTATGTTTCTAATTGAGGTAATAGTTGGGATTTCAGTCTGTTTCCACAATGCTACGATCTCGCACCTCGTCGCTGTTGCGAAATACGCCACTAAATTATTTTGTGTTCTGGAAAGCCCCTCTGCCGGCCTGTTCAGGAGGAACAGCTAGGGGTCCAGTGGGATTGTGAGGCCTAACATCTTCTGTAGCCAATCTCTGATTTGCTCCCATATGGGCAGCACCCGAGTGCAGGACCACAGCATATGTAAGAGATCCACCTCCCCTACACATTGCTTTGGACACAATGGGGAGTAGCCTGGTATAAATTTAGATAATTTAATTGGAGTGAGGTACCACCTCATTAAAACTTTATACGTGTTCTCCCTTAATGTCGTGCATATAGAACTTTTAGCTGCGGCCGTCAATATCTCCGCCCACTCCTCTTCCTCTAAGGTTTCCCCTAGATCCTGTTCCCATTGTGCTACATAATCAATTTCCTTGAATAAGCCGCCCCGAACAGACTACCTCTACGTATAGCCAGGATATAAGTCGCTTCGTTTCTGTTTTTAATATACAGTACAGAGTTTTTCAAAGTTTGTTAATTGGGGATGGGGCGAAAATGTGTTGTAAAATTTGATGTAAAATGCTCTAACCTGGACGTATCTAAAAAATTCTGTATGTGGGATGTCTTTTTCAGACTTAATTTATTCAAATGTTTTGATGCTGTTTCTACCCACCAGATATTTGAGTCGTAAAAGACCCTTCTGTTTCCAAATGTTAAAGTCCCTCCTGTCCAGACCTGGAGCAAAATCTAAATGACCAAATATTGGGGTCATTAATGTATTTTTCGTTGTCATAGCGCACCTACATTTTTAGCGGCCTCCCAGATTGCAAGTGCGTTTGTCATTGAGGGCAGCAGCTCTTTGGCGGATTTATACATCGTTTTTGGAGTCCAAATTAGTGTGCAATTCTAATGGGGCACAACCGTCTTTCTCCAATGACAACGATCTTTTAAGGCTTGGATCCAAGTGCCATTGTGTAATTTGACATAATTGAGCCACCTTATAATAACATAACAAGCAAGGTACCGCTAGCCCCCCGTTAATGTTGGTCTTTTTTAAATGATTCCCTTAATTCTTGGTCTTTTATACCCCCAAATAAATTTGGTTATTTAACGACTGAAGAGAGATTATATCTTTATTTCTCAGAAACACTCATGAAAGCGAAGAGCCCCTTCAAATTTCCTTGTGCTGCAGAGATTCACTCCAGGTATATGAAATCCATTTAAATGAGCAACATGATAATAGACCATAAGGGGTTAACACATATGATGAACAGCAAATGAGTCTACTGACTCTCCCCTAGTATGGGAGCAGCCTGGCAACATACAGAGGGTTGACCCAGTAGGTTAAGTAACCTGCTAGGGACCCCTCAAATGTATAAATAGTGCACTAAAAGTGGCTGTTCCCCTGGGGTGCTTCAGAATAAGAAATAAACTTACTCAGTTCTTTCATTGGTCAGTTCCAGTTGGCGTGCTCCAGGCTTGTGAGCAATAAAGTAGCAGGATATCCTCTCCATAGGAAAGTAATCGGCGGGCACTGCTTGTCCAAGCAGTGCCCGCTGATTACTTTCCTATGGAGAGGATAGGAGGTACTAGGGAGCCCCTGCTGCAGCCACAAATGGATATAGATGTGAACGGTGCTTTGGGTGTGAACACAGTAGTAGATAGTGGAGAGAGAGAACCCAAGGTTCACACTCTGGAGATGAGTGAATGATTTAAAACATAATCTTTATTAGTAGCAACGTATATAAAATAGTGGATGATAGAACAACGTACTGGAGGTAGGTTGATCCTAAATAATGATAGCCATATTGGCTCCGGATCAGACTAGTTGGTGTGTACCAGGTAATTTTAATAAACCACTGGTGACATAACAGCACAGAAGTCCTGATGCGGACCTGTGTGATGAGTGAATACTCTGGGTGTGCCCGGGTAGGTACTGAGACTACAGATCACAAGGCTCACTCTGATACTCACCATTTGCCTTGAGAAAGCCTCTTGCGAAACGCGCGCGTCGGCTCCAACCTCCCACGTGCACGCGCAGATCAGTCACTGCCTCCGCATGATTTTCTGAACCGCGAGTTGATGCGGTAGTCTGCTCGTGCAGTATCATACAGGGTATAAGTGCCCCGACAGTCACTCTTAGCCTCGTTCAGGAGTGTTTACAGGGAAAGTGCTCCGATATTTATGTGTACTGAGTAACCCTGCCTGCAGCAACACTGTAGCTGCGCTGCTGTGTCTGGATTCCTTCACAGCAGCAGTGAGGTTTTACCTTTCAGTCAGTGCAACAGCCTAGCCCTCTGATATATGCTGAAGTTACATGTTTGTCTCCCATCATCAGTGTCTCCCATACTGGGGTCCTACTGACCTTTTCCACGACCCACAGTCAGGGTACTTACCTCTGGTAATAGCCACGCAGGTTACTACAGGTCAACACACCCCTGCAGAATAGCACTCAGAGGGTTACCTTAGGTCACTCTGACACTGTATTGGGTATGCAGATTCAAACAGAGGAGCTCAGCTGACTGCACCATTACCACCACTGATATACATAGTGTATTTGTTTTTTATATTTATCAGTTGCTACTGCTCACATTTACCATTTCATACTAGGATCTATGCAGTTATTATCCTTGTGATCTGTAGACTCAGTACCTACCCGGGTACACCCAGAGTATTCACTCATCACACAGGTCCGCATCAGGATTTCTGTGCTGTTATGTCACCAGTGGTTTATTAAAATTACCTGGTACACACCAACTTGTCTGATCCGGAGCCAATATGGCTATCATTATTTAGGATCAACCTACCTCCAGTACGTTGTTCTATCATCCACTATTTTATATACGTTGCTACTAATAAAGATTATGTTTTAAATCATTCACTCATCTCCAGAGTGTGAACCTGAGTGCTACATTGGGTTCTCTCTCTCCACTATCTACTACTATGGAGAGGATATCATGCTATCTTTATTTCTCAATGGGATTGGTAGTCTGAAATAGATATAAAATACGAGGAACGATATTCATTTTGATACCGTATATTCTAACCCATCCATGAGATTCTTTATGTAGACCATCTTCAAACATCCTCTCTCAGGGTTTGTATTACTTTAGGGAAATTTGCCCGATAGAGGGATTTAAAATCTTTTGTGATCTGTGCCCCTAGGTATTTAATGGACTCAGGTTGCCAATTGAAATTAAAGTTGATGGTTATCAATTTCTCCATTTCCTTTGGAAGGTTAATGTTTAGCGCTTCCGATTTTGTTTAATTTTGAAACCTGAGATCCTGTTAAATTTGTCCATAAGGTTGAATAAATTGGGCAAGGAGGTTAGGGGTCTAGATAAAGTCAGAAATATGTAGTCTGCATATAACACCACTTTATGCGTTTGATCTCTTAGTTGGATACCTGTGATGTCCAGATTTGACTGAATCTGTGCCGGCAAAGGTTCCATACTCAGGGCAAATAACAAAAGCGACAAAGGACATCCTTGTCTAGTGCCAACCTACAAGACTTCTCTCGTGCTGCCCCCTCTCTCTGGAATTCCCTACAACGTACCATGAGACTCTCCACCCGCTTTGAGACATTTAAAAATTCCCTGAAAATTCACATTTTCAAGGAAGTCAATCTTTTATACCCCTAACATCCACCACCCCCCTCTCCAACCCTATTCAAACTGGTGGTGAGACCTGTATTGGGCTTCGGTCCCACCCCCATGATGTGCCCCATGACGAGGCAGGTGACGCGCCTCGCACTGAGGTTGCACATAAGCACTGCGCGCCCTGGCGTGAAGTCACCACATGGATCGGGCTTAGGCCCTGCCCTGTGACGCCACGGAGAAGCACCCTCGTGCACGTACGCGTCGGCGCCGTGTTGCCAGGGACACGTACGGGGTTAACACGATTACCTCCAACTCCACACCTGCGGTACACTCCGCCCCTGCTTACCAGTGAACAGAATATGTCTAATCACTCATCTCTCACATCCTGGTGCAGACATGCTATTGGCTGTCACTCCCTTATATGCTCAGCCAGCCCTCCTCCAAGTTGGCTGAGTATAAACCTTTGTTTTGTAACTAGTACTTGCCTCAAGCTTCCTGCTGTTGCCGTGTTATGGTGGGTAAAAAAAAGTGACAAAAACCCTCCACTGCAAAGCATATAGCAAATGGAAATATTACTGTATGCTCATTTGCAAGTCTTAGACAGGTCTGCAACCCCGCCTTTCACCATTATCACCCAGCATACAGCACTTCCACTGCAGCAAGGGATTCTGGGAAATGACATGCAAATGAGCACACAGTGCCACCTTTTGCTTCAAAACCATTTTTAATATGGTTCCCTATAGGCTTAAGCTTGCAGTATATCATTGCTACAACATTGTAAATATACAAATCATACTCAGAATTCTATCAATTATTTTGTAAACATTCATGATTACACCAAAGTAAATACAAATAAATTAATATATTAATCATTGAATCATCTATTAATACTATATTTTATTAAATTAAGAATTTATTCCCACAGCTAGTCCCATTAAGGTTTGGGGGTGGGAATATTAGGGGGTATTAGCTTGCAGGTTGGTCCTGTAATTGGTGCTCACCACAAACAGGATGGGACCGCAAGGCTGAGGTAGGGATGTTAGCATACACCGACCTACAACCGCGTAACCGTGTCCGGATTGCAGAGTCGTAGTCAGGTCAGGGTAGGAGAAGTTAGAATGGTCGTGATACTCGCTGTAGTCTGGAGTTGGAATAGTCGGATGGTCATTGTGCATAGCCGGGGTCCAGGAGTACAGAAGGTGGGAATCCAAAATACAAGTCGGGGTCAAGGGTCAGAGAAGGCAGAGGTCCAGGTATAAGCAAAGGTCAGTATTATGAAAAGGAAGCAGGCAGGCAGGCTTAGCTTTATCCCCTGAGGAAGTCACTTTATGTGATGAAACGCGTAGGGAAGTAGTGTATTTTTGTCATATTGGATGTAGCATTGGGCTTCTCTGTTGCTTGTATACATTTTCCACGCTCAATAACTCTCCTTTTTGAGACTTATATATACATATATATATTTTGTGGGGGCTCAGGGGTTCCCAAAAAAAGCTTACTGGGGTTCTGTGTGTTTGTTAACTTATTTTCAGCTGTCTCAGCTGTTGGAGGTTAGTGGCCCCTCCTTCCCAGGTTTTAAGCCCGCCCCCCCCCCACTTCCCAAGTCAGCAGGCTCCTTTCATTTTATAATATAATTATTTTAATTTATAAATTATTTTATTATATTGTATTTATGTAGTGTTGTTTTTTTGGGCACAGAATTGGTACTGCAGGCAAGCGGGGACCCCCGGACACCCGCGGGGACCACCCGAGGGCCACCGCCAGCCTGTAGTATAATTCCTGTGCAGCCCCCCCAAAATTAAGCTATTTGATGTATGTTAGCGGGGTATAGGGGATGTTGTAGGCACGGGGGGTGGATGTGTTGTATATTTCAATGTTTATTGGGGGCAATTGTCCCTAATAAACATGCTATTGTGCCTTAACCCCTTCATTGCCTTAGCGAATAGCCTCAAAGGTAATGAAGCTGCTTTAATGTTTGTTTGTTTTTTATATTGTGTTCGGGAGCAGGGGGTCTCCTAAGCTGAACCGCTTTGATTTCTGGCTCAGGGACCCCCTGCTTCCCGAGTTACCGGCCCCGGTATGGGGCATCGGATGCCAGTGTCGCCACCATTTTTATTGCGTCCACGTCGCGTGATGTGTGACATGTAAACAATGGAGGAGATACCGGCACCACATATATGGGCCTGTACCTCGTGAAGTAAGGGGTCCCCCAGGCTGAAATCAGTGCGGTTCAGCTCAGGAGACCCCCTGCTCCCGCACCCTATTAAAAAAAAATTACATTAATGCAGCTCCATTACCATAGCGGCTATCCGCTACGGTAATTCATTATTGTTTATTGATATGTGTGTTTTAATACTAGTGTACATGAGCAGGGGTTCTCCTGAGCTGGACCACATGGGTTTCAGCCTTGGGGACGCCCTACTTCATAAGATACAGGCTTTGTTATGGCCTGCCGGTATCCCCCTGCAGGATTTAAATCCCCCGGTCAGGGGATCGGGACATCTCCATGTAAAAGAGATACCGGCACCCCATAATGGGCCTGTATCTCGGTAAGTAGGGTTTCCCCGGACCTGAAACCAACGCGGTTCTGCTCCAGAGGCCCCCTGCACATCTACACTAGGAATACAACTTAAATGTTAAAATATCTTTATTTCCGGCGAGATTATCGCAGAGAGAGGCGGATCTCTCTCTGCAGCAGATACAAGCCGGGTGAGCCCTTTTCGGAGGGCAGGTCCTATCGCCGCTGGCAACTTGCCATGTTTGCTAATGTTGCTCTCAATGATATTCGGGTCTTTCTGCATACCGTGAGAGCAACTCGGCAAAAACATAGCGAGTTCAAAACACTGCCGATAATTTTTTAGGGGTGCTTACTGCATGAGGCCCATAGTGTATGTACAGTGGTGAAAAAAGTTTGTAAACCCCAATGATGATGGAAAATCCATAGTTTTTCCTTGATAACCTTCTTGAATTAATCCAGTCTTTTCTAAAATATCCAAAAGCGTTTATATTAACCAATTCCATGTCTTTTGAAACAAAATGATGTACAGATGCAACTGCCAGTTTTAGACCACATGCCGAGGAAAATCTGTGACCATCTCACAGTAACTCGTGAGATTGTCCACAGGAGGCTGTAATGGCCCATCAGATTAACACAACGGGGCTCCCAGTCAGGTAGGATTCACACAGCATGATTCCCATTCAGATGCAGGGACCCCTGCTGTGTTAATCCAATGGGCCATTAGTCTGGCTGCAGAAATCTCAAAGCATTGGATGGGTTTTAGTGCAGAATTCTCAAGGCAAGCAATCTAAAACCGGTAGTTGCAGCTGTATGAATGAGAGAAACAATGAGTAATTAAGGGTCAGGGTATGTGCAAAAGTAAGTGAAACTCTGGTTTTATCAGCTAAATTAAAGGGGATAATTAGGATCAGGTGTTTAAATAATTAGGTAGATAGATCAAAAACTTTGTGAGTTTGATCTTCACCATACAGGTGTGTGGAAACACGTCAAGATCAAAAGAAATCTCTGAGGACCTCAGAAAAGCAGTTATTGATGCTCATCAGTCTAGAAAGGGTTACAAAACCATTCCTAAGCATTTGATGCTCAACCAATCCACTGTCAGACAGACAGTGAAAGTTCAAGACGACAGTCAGTCTACCCAGGAGCGATCGTCCTACCAAAATCTCTCTAAGAACATATCTACAAATCATCTAGGAAGTCACAAAGAACAGCTGAGGCCACTCTCGAGGATCTGCAGACCACTCTCATCTTGGCTAATGACTCAACTATCAGAAACAGACTGAAAGATAATGGTGTTCATGGAAGGATAGCCAGGAGGAAACAATGTCCTTGACAAAGAACTTTAGTTCGAAACGCGTAGGAGGTACCTTCCATGCTTGGTTTACTCCAATAAATTAATTTTGTATTACTGGATCCTCTCCTCGCTCCGGTTTGGCGGTGCTCTACTTTTTTGCTTCTAGCCAGGAGGAAACCACTGCTCTCTAAAAAGAACATTGGTGAATGTCATATGGGCAGCAAAGAGCACATAGACAATCCACAAGACTTCTGAAACAATGTTCTCTGGACAGACGAGTCAAATGTAGAACTTTTTGGCCTCAATGAGAAATGTTATGTTTGGCGAAAACCAAACACTGCGTTCGAACAGAAAAACCTCATCCCAACTGTCAAGCGTGGTGATGTGATTGGGGTTGCTTTGCTGCCTCAGGACCTGGGCGGCTTGCAATCATTGACACCACAATGAATTCAGCAATGTATCAGCAGATTCTAGAGGAGAATGTAAGGTCATCCGTCCGCTAGCTGAAGCTAATGCGAAAGTGGGTCACGGAGCAAGACAATGATCTTAATTAAATATACAAGCAGATCTACAAAAGAATGGTTACAGAATAAGAAATTCTGCATTTTAGAATGGCCTAGTGAAAGTCCGGACCTAAACCCATCGAGTTGAAGTCATTGCTGCTCAAGTGGACCACCAGGTACTGAATCTAAAGGTTCACATACTTTTTCACACATGGATATTGAATGTCAAATCATTTGTGGATAAATAAATGTTGGAAAAGTATCATGTTTTTGTGACATTTGTTTGATCAGGTTATCTTGATCTATTATTAGGACTTAGATTAAGAGCTAATAACATTTTAGGTTTAAAATATGTGAAAATACTAAGGGGTTCACAAACTTTTTCCTGACAGGAGGGTTTTTGTCACTTTTTTTACTCACCATAACTTAACTATGTATGGTAAACCCCCTCCTTGTTGCTTCATTGCATAGCCAGTTAACCAACCCCACACTGAGGAGACCCATTAAGGTCGAAACAGCTGTCTGTGGGTGGGTTTTCTGGCTATGCATCCTAATCCTGGCTGTGCTTAAAGCTGTGACCATGCAGCAAGCTTAAGCCTACAGGGAACCATTTTAAAAATGGTTTTTAAACAAAAGGTGGCACTGTGTGCTAATTTGCATGTCATTTCCCAGAATCCCTTGCTGCAGTGGAAGTGCTGTGTGCTGGGTGATAATGGTGAAAGGCGGGGTTGCAGACCTGCCTAAGACATGCAAATGAGCATACAGGAATATTTGCTATATATAAAATAAATAGATGATACCGTTCTGTGGCTAACGAAATGCTTTTATTTGTGCGAGCTTTCGAGATACACTGATCTCTTCTTCCGGCGATGTTACAATGAATGAAGCAAGGATTACTTAAAAACAGTGTATATATATATATATATATATATATATATATATATATATATATATATAAATAAAGAGAACAAGATACAACAGCGCAAACACCAAACACTTAGTTAGATGTAGAGTATATAAACTATACACCTTGCCAATCAATCAACTGAGAGGTGATACACCCTTCAAAACACTAACCCTACAGATTGCTGCCAATCAGGTCCACGGCTCCACACCTGCCGCAATAGAGTACACAAAGAAGAAGTGACCTAGGCGCAAAATGCAGGGAGAGGAAGAGAAGAGGGGGGGGAGAAAAATATCATAGGGCAGTATATCAAATCAATCAGGACTTAGGTGGTGAGATATGCAATTACCGTTTGTCAGCAATTTAAAGCCTTTAATCCACAGGGGGAACTCAGGAACTCTGCTACTGATGAACTTCAATTTCACAGCTTCACCATCGTTCTGCTGCTGGAAGGTGTCTTGTCACGGAATGGATCTCGCAGGGGAGGGGGGGGGGCGGGGGGAGAGGGAAGGAGAGTAATATAGGAGAAAAGGAATATAGTGTAAAACCTTTAATAAAATTCCTATCTAAAAACAACAGTTGGTATCCCACTCACATGTGTTGAATAGGATCAGAGCAGTTGAGAGTTTAAACTGAGTCTCTCACACTCATAGCACAGAAACGCCGGTCCACTGCACGGCTGGTATACCAGAGTCCTTCCGCATCACGTGTGACGGCTCCAACTCTCGCGAGAGTTCGTCTTCTACAATCCCTCTGTCACGGCTTCTGCTCTGGTGCCGGGGGTTTGTCTGCAGTGGGTCTCTGTCTGCTCCACCAATGCGCATGCCCTACGCGTTTCTCCACTTGGGCTTCGTCAGGGGCTACTATAGGGGCTACTATAGGGGCTCCACTTGGGCTTTCTACAGGGGCTACTATATATATATATAAAAAAAAATCACACTCAGTTGGCACACTGTAAACAATAGTAAGATGCTGATGCTTGTCCCATATGTACATGTAAAAAGTAGATTTTACCAGATTGGAGTCCGGAAAAAACGAGACAGCACACAGTCCAGTAGTTCCAATGAAGCTGTATTCAAAGTAACATGGCACCACCTCCAACGTTTCGGTCCACTAAACGTGACCTTCCCTGAGGAACGTCCCTGAGGAAGGTCACGTTTAGTGGACCGAAACGTTGGAGGTGGTGACATGTTACTTTGAATACAGCTTCATTGGAACTACTGGACTGTGTGCTGTCTCGTTTTTTCCGGACTCCAATCTGGTAAAATCTACTTTGTATATATATATATATATATATATATATATATATATATATATATATAT
Source organism: Ascaphus truei (assembly GCF_040206685.1). Taxonomy (NCBI): domain Eukaryota; kingdom Metazoa; phylum Chordata; class Amphibia; order Anura; family Ascaphidae; genus Ascaphus; species Ascaphus truei. Next base: position 38,922,292 of record NC_134486.1, read on the forward strand.
ATATATATATAAACGGCTTACTCAGGGGCTCTGCCGTCTGTCCGGGGTCCGCTAGAACATGGTCTTTTAGGGTAAGTAAAACGATGAGACGTAATGTACTGTTCCTTCAACCAGGCTTCTGCCTGGTGTATTCAGTCCCGCAACACTTTGAAAACAAATATAAAACAAAACCCTGCTCAACTGAGCAATAACTAAACACAGGATCACCTTGACTAGGGTTGGGCAACTTAAAATAAGGAACTTTACAGGTTAACATAGGATCAGAATGATTTATCCTGTTTGGGGAAAGGCTCTTCCCTTTCTGCTTCCAGCAGCAGTCCTGCCTCCAGGCTCTTGGAGAGAGGGGAGAGAAACCAGGAAACCAGCTTTAAAAACCTGTTTTCTAATTAGCAGGACAGGTGACATAATCAGACAGCAGACAAACTCTGGTCTGGATCCCTCATCCCTCAGTTCCAGCACCTGCGAAACTGTGGGATGGAGTACATCCCTTCTGTGGCTGCACTTTCCAACCTAAACAGGATAGAAGCTGTCCAGTATCCTGGGAGCCCTATATATCAAATTTATTACCATTCCCTGATTTCTGTTACAATATATATATAACATGGTTAGTCCACCCTGTCTGTCTTCCCCCCCCCCCCCCCTGTCACATAAGTCATTAGCAGTCTAGGCTGTGATAGGCAGCCCTGTGGGCCATTGACCCCCCCCTCATGCTACACTCTATGACAGAGGAGGTGGTGACTCATGGTCTGTGTATAGCCTATCAGGGTACAGACCTTGAGCCTGCCCTTCTAGTTCCTCAGGGAAGCAGTACCAAAAGGTAGGAATCTGCTTCCACCCTACCTAAGGAGTGGAAGTGTGTGACCTCTCCTCCCGGCTAGGAGTGAGAGGCCAGTCAGCCCCTCATGGGCTGGCTGGGCTAGAAAGATCTGAGGCTCTCCAATGCAGAGTACGCACCATCCAGAGACCTGGGATTCTCTGAGACCCCTGAAGCCGCTGTAAGACCACCTGCTGCAGTGATGCAATAAAGTCCTTTGTTCATTTATACCCCTGCCTGAATTCCAGTCTGTGGGGAGGGATGTATGAGAGTTTTCTTTAGTGGGGACTGGCTCCAGAAATCCTGGCGTCCACTGTAGCTGGAGGAGATGAATACCAGAAAGAACATCAGAGGTCATCAAAGGCCTGTGCTGGTCTGCATCCCATCGCAGACAGCTCAGCTCTCCTGGACCCTCACAGGTAAGCCGAACCACAACACCTTGTAACTAAAGCAGTATCTCCCAGAGGGTGGGGGTACATGTGTTACATATATAATAGACATCAAGAGGCTACATTTTTTGTTAGCTGTGCTATGAGATTTTCTAACAGATTGATCATTCTGATTGTGAACAGGAGCAGTGTAGAGGTACATAAATCTAAGAATAATCAAAAAGTACATAAACTTTGGTCTTGTTTTCACCCACTCTGAGCATAGAGTACTACACCAGTTATTCTGCAGTAAATGTTGGCATTCCTTGCTCTAGATTTCATATGGCAACCCTGAATTACAGGAGACACAAGTATTTCTACCTTCTCTTAGGACCACTCCCCCTAGCTGCCACTAACAATAGAATGAAGAGGTACTGTATGGCCTAAACGTAAGTAAAGTTTGGGGACCACATGCACTATTACCACATTTCCTGGGTATAATTAACATCTTAAATACACTTTGCAATATTTAAGTAATAATGTCCTTTACACATTATATATATAATCCCCAGTTAACAGTACGATAAACATGAGGACAGTGTCATACTACTAATTAATATTGTTACACAATGTTATGACATTCAAGTCAATGGCAGTTAACACTGTATTGGGATGCAATACTGTACCTCGCATTGGCGCTTAGTGAATCCTGGCCATAGTCTCCTATACTTCTTGACACATACAAGTTACATATAACATCATACAAAAGAGACTATAGCAATAAAATAAGCCTCTGTTCAAAAACATGAAGGATTCAAAATCACATTTATTGTAAAAATGCATGCCAACTTTTTCTCTCCAAGCACAACTGTTGTTTGTAAAATATCTACAGTTATAGGGTATGAAAAATCGTTGGGAAGGTTGCTACTGGAAATAGTGAAGTGCACAAACAATAGTGCAGTGTAGCTGTTCTACTAATTTAACTGCGGTATTTAGAGCAACTTTACAGGAAGTTGAAAAAAAGGAAGATTTATAAGAACTACAAAAATCTTGTCAAATGTTATAATTGTATGGCAAGTGTTTCTTCTTTTAGCATATAATATTACATGATTGTTCAAAATACATTTCTTAAAACAAGTGTCCAGATTTCAGCATTTGATCAAATAGCCAACAAACCTTGCAATTAAATCTTCTTAATTTAGAAAGGAAAGCTTTAAATTATACAACAGTGCAGAAGCATGTATATCCCCCTGGGATATGCAGCTCTCATACAAGACAGATTATGGTACTTGCAATGCTAATTTGCACATGGGATGGACATCACGGAAAAAATTAATGTGGCCCCAATGTCCCAGAGTATACAGAAGAGGTGCTGTGAGCCGGCTGCTCCACTTACAATTTTTATCACTTCTGAATTGCATTTTAATAGTACATTTTTCTTTTGCTCCGACATGAAAGAAAATTTGCGATCTCGTGGGATAGTATGGCTGAAGAGACATGGCAGGCAATGTGGAAATCTACCTAAAAAACATCCAAGTTATTTTGCAACTATAAAATATTGTAATGGGAGTGTAATGGGAATAAAATATATATTTTTTATGCTGTATAATAAAATATATTGTGTTGGATATCTTAGATTTTTCACATATAACAAAATATGTAATAATTAGCAAAAAGCATCAAAAGAGAGCACGTTAAAGTAAAGAATTTTTTACATTTTAAATGTTGGTTTTTTTCCAGATAATTTTAATGTTAAGGATTCTATAAAAGTGAGTGTAGGGAAATGAGTTAAGATATGGAAACAAATATTGGTCTGAGAATTGTACAAGGTCCAGAATCTGTGAAACTGGCTCAATTGAAATGTCTTATCTCCATGATAAAACTTTAAAGATGCAGTACCTTCCAGGACCAAACTGAGCTAATGGTAGTGGAATGTTTCATGGATTAAATATCGGTGGCTGACAATATTAAAAGAACTATACATATTTCAAAATAATGTTTACATTTTTTTGCTCCCATAGTAACCAAATGCTTTGGAGTGTAGATAGATATCTTCAAAGGAAACAGAAAAGACTATCTTCAGCCTTATGTGAGAAAATTCCCTTCTCTCATCCTGGACTCAGGTGACTTATTAAAACAAATTGAAAAGATTAAGTAGAATCAACAATACATTTGGGTTACTATGGATGTAACCTCCCTCTGGGGATGGCAGCAATTCGCCATTTTATTGAAGGTCCAGAAAGTTCACTGTTTAACACTACTTTTATATTGGAAGCTATTTATTTTCTGTTAACACACAACTATTTTTTGTTTGATCACAAGTTTCATTTACAACTTAAGAGCACAGCAATGGGGACGAGTTTTGCCCCCTCTTATGCTAATTTATTTATGGGATGGTGGGAAGCACAGTTTTTATATGGTAGCACTAATCACGTTAGAAATAATATAGTATTCTACAAACGATTCATAGATGATTTAATTATCATTTGAAAAAGGGATTCTGACACTTTGTACTAATTTTTTGATTATATCAATAAAAATACATATGCCTTGAGATTCACATATGATTTCAATGCATCACATTCACATCACATTCACTTTCTGGATCTTCTGTTTTACATTGACATAGATCAACACACTCAAACAGATGTATTTAGAAAACAAAATTCCAGGAATTCATTTTTGAAAGCCGATAGCTGCAACCCAACCACCAATCAACGATTGGTTGATATCTGCGATACCCAAGGGACAGTTCCTCAGACTGAGGAGGAATTGCTCCACTCTGGAGGGGTTCCTCAATCAATCTATCTGATGGACTAAAGAAACGTTTTTTTGGAAAGAGGATACAAATCTGAGGCGTAACAAATAGCCTTTGAAAAGGTCTTAAGTTTAGACAGGAAATCGATTTTCAAAACCTAAGAGTCTAGGATGAAATCTAGTAGGGCAACAAGGGATAATAAGAATCCTAATAGACACCTGGAAAAGACAGGGACATTTGTTTATTTCACAGTTTAACAAAAAGAGTAACCAAGTGAAATCAATTATACACAAACACTGGGGGTTTCTGCATATGGATCCAGGTCTGTGTGAATATGTTAAAACTGGCCAAAGGTGTATATTTCGTAAAACTAAGACAATAGCAGCCTACATTTCCCCTAGCGAAATCTTGACCTCTACTGGAAAAAAAAATATCTTTGTCACTAGAGGTTCATATCGGTGTGGTACCTGCAATATTTGTATGCATATCCCACAGAAGAGATACCGGGTTAATCATTTTATAAATTGCAACTCAACATTTGTAATATATTGTCATGTGGCTGTGGGAAAAGATATGTTGGAAGGACAACGCGAGCCCTTAAGACAATGATACAGGAACACATTAGATTGATTAAGAAAGGGGATCTACTACACCCTGTCTCTAAACATTACTCTGAGTGTAAAGAGGGCAGGATTAGGGATTTCTCCTTTATGGGGATTGATAAAATTACATTGAAAGAAAGAGGTGGAGATATTGTGAATATTTTAGATCGCAGAGAAGCACACTGGATATTTGTATTGAGGACACGTGTCCCAAAAGGTCTCACAATAGAATAGAATTTGAGTCACTTTTTGAGATAAACATATTTTCTAATATCAATTATTGCTTCTATATGCGATCTGGTGATTTAATATCAAGTCATTTAGTATCCGGAATGAGGGTAGTATTAATACACCTGTGCCAATGCGAATTGATCTCTTAAATCATTACAATCTTTAGGTCACTTTTATACATTTGACCATCCATCATCATGTGTTTATATATGGTCTTTCTTTGTTGGTTCTCAATGTGCTATGTCTAATATGATCAATGAATATTATCATATAGAATAATAAATAGATAATTATAGACACGATGATAACATAATACATCTGTATATTATGTTTATGACCCTTTGCATGTATGATTAGTATAACTATTTGTGTATAGGTCTAGAGGCTTGAATTTATGTCCCAGTTGATGAGTACATCAGTTCATAAATGGGTATATAAATAAATACTAATGGTCACTGGAGGATCGATTGTACTGCTGCGGCAGCTTTTATTCTAACAAATCGCCAGTTTTTCCCTGGCTTTTTCGTGGAATGCGAAGCTCTTCACCTGGAGCATGCCACGTTCATTTTGCGTTCCCAGCCACGGGTCATGCGCGGCTGACGCGCGGTTGATGCGTTTATTGAGAATGGTTCGGATTTAATAGGTTGCAATTCTTCGCATGTCCGCCAGATGGCAGATATTCATGAATTGTAATGCGCATGCGCTTCAGTAATGTGTCGACTTGCAGGTGTTTCGTTTAAAAAAGATACCACAGTGTGCTATTGTAACTTGGCCTTGAGACTGAAGGAAGAGGTTGCAAAAATGTATCAATTTAAGCTTTTCATATTAAAGAAAGACAAAGACCAGTGTCGGTTACAGTATTCTCCAGAGACCCGCCCGCCATGAGTGTTCAAGTGCAGCCCGCTTTCCAAAAACCCGACAGAAGTTACGCGTATTTGATATGGGCTGCGATTAATGCAACAGAGGATAAGATGGCAACAGTTGTTCAAATTTATCAGTATTTTGTCGAAAACTATGACACTTCCAAATTTTCGCCAACTCCTCAAACGTGGAAGCGTGCAATAAGGAAAAGGTTATGTAGCAATCCCTGTTTTTATCGTATTGAGCCACAATTTGTTGGAGGGTATTGGTGTGTATCACCGGCTTTTTCCTGTATCTATGATCATGCAGACGACAAAAGGCGAAAGGTCGTGTTAAAACCAACTAAGAAACGACAGTCGCTGCCAAGCAAGGCACCAGCACCGGCTTCCAATGATGGTCCCGCCGTCAGTGGCAACCCTGAGCCGGATTTCGCGCGCAGTTTCGATCAAGCTTGCATGTACCTAAGCAATTTCCAGCCTCATCAGCTGACTACAGGTGGACTAGTCCCGCTGCAAACTATCGACGTGGAAGATCAAGGACGCTGGACTGGCAGTGGACCGGCGCCGGCGCCAGCTGAATGGGAAATTCTATGGTGAGTATTGTTGCCGTATTATTGTCTGTGTTTTTTTTATTTTGTCAATACAGTATCAATATCGGTGCGATTCAAAAGTCAAGCGATTCTCCTGTAAGCAATATCATTGGCTGAGCGGCTTCTACAGTACTACACTGCAGATACTGAACTATTGGTGGAATGCTAGGCGCATGTGCATTGGAACCTTCTTGAAACGCATACAGTATGTGGGTCATTACATCGACGGTAGGCGCATGCGCATGTGAACAGGAGACACCCCCCGAGAAAATTATTGGTGGGACTGGCTGGGAACTTCTTTAGGGGGCTGACCATTACAGTAAAACGTTTCTTTTTGTTTTTTTCTCAGAAAAGAAAATGGCTAATGGAGGGATTTCGATGGATAATATCGCTTTGTGTAACAATGCCTGCACATTGCTGAATCGGATTTAAAAACCCACGTACCGGAGTCTACAGTTTAGTTGCCGTTATTGATTAGAATAGAATACTGTACCTGAAACAGTATGCTGATGTTTTCTGGCCGTACAGTATACTGTACAATACTTTTTTATATACAGTACAGTGTACTGTGTAATATACCCGAAAAAATTAAAACTATGCATTTATTCTACATGTATCACATACATTATGTGTCTTCTACAGTATACAGTGCCAGTACATACAGTACAGTACAGTATGTGTCTTCTATTTTTTTTAATACTCATACTGAGCATGCCTACAGTATACAGTGCAGTATGCCTCGACATTCTAGAAACACTGTATTTTGTTACAGTAGCAAAGGAGCAAATGAAACAATGTAAGACAAATCAACATGTTCTTTTATTGGTGGAGTAAGTACAAAAACATTTATTTACAAATACTGTACAATGTAGAAACATTTTAAGTGCACAGCAATTCAAAACATCAACAGGTGTATGGTTTACTGCTACATGTGTGAAAACATTTATGTCAGTCAGTATGGTTTACAGTCACATGTTTTAAAAACAAATTCTTTATTCATAAAATAAGCAAAACGCAACATCTCCTTTATTAAAGAATGACAAGTCAAAACATATACTGTACAGTGGGATGGTGTGCAAAACAGAATTGTGCAGGTCCTGTGTGTGTACAGCAAGTTAAAACATTTCTGTATAAATACACGCTAATAAACACACAACAACATCTCCTTTATTTAAGTACAGCAGGTCAAATCATGTAGAGTACAATGCAGTTCAGCACAACAGTATGGTCTTACCTGTGATTACAAAAAAAACTTTATTCATAAAATACAGTATACAAACGAAACATCTCCTTTATTAAAGAAACATATACAGTACAGTGGGATGGTGTGCCAAACTGTCAGTCAGACCTGCACCACTACAGTCCTCGAGGGCAGCAAACAGGGCAGGTTTTCAGGACAACCTTGCAATTCATCCCAAATGTTCTTTCTTAAATTGGCAGGAAGCGCCTTTTTTACGCGATTTCCATCGTAGTTCACTTTGAAGGCCCAGTCGCAGTACAACGAGAAGGGAACACGGTGCTTAAAAAGTAACAAGGCGTACTTGTGGGGTGCACCAGCACGCTTCATCCTATACTTCTCCCTGAGCGCCGGTGGCAGATCGCACACGGTGATGTCGGGCACCGTATCGATGCGAGCGAATGTAGGTCTTCTGGGAGCGGGTGTGCTTGAAGCGATGGGCGATGGTAGGTTGTCTGGGAGGAAGCTTTCCTCCGGTCTTGGTCGCTGTGTTGTCTCCTGGCGTGGTCTTGATGGGGTTGTCATGTCCTCCTCAACGGCATACATGTACACTACATCTTCTGGTGGAGGGGGTGCACTTGGTGATAGAAGGGGGTCGAAGGTCCCATTCATCACATCCATGTCACCCCCCTGCTCCAGCGTCGGGGAAACAGGGGCATTAACACCGAGCAAATAATGTATGCACGCTATGTCAGCCTCTATCTTCTCCATCCGTTGATCCATATGTTGCATCCATTGATCCATATCTAGCATCCGTTGATCCATATGTATCATCCGTTTATCCATTTGTAGCATCCGTTGCTCCACATTTAGCATTGTCTCCAGAAGCAGATCTATCTTTGCTAGCACAATAGAGTTCCCAGGGAGATCAACACTTATCCCATTCAGCATCCGGTCTAACGAGCTGCTTCTTGTGCATGGCGTGTGAACATCTGGGTGGATGGGTGCAACGGAGGATAAAATGGGGGTTCCATGGAGAGAAGCGGCAGCGACGTCGAAGAAGAGTGGAGGAGGTGACCTGTGGATATCCGGTAGAGGACAAGCGGCAGCGTCGTCGAAGAGGGATGGAGAAAGTGACCTTTGGATTTCCGGGCGAGAAGCAGAGTCGTCTAAGAGCAAAGGAGAAAGTGACCCGTGGATTTCAGAGGCAGCGTCGTCTGATAGAACTGGAGAAGGTTTTCTTTATTGGCCTTAGCCTGTCACTTTTGCCTTGGCATGGAAACGGCAACCGCCTTTCGCTTTTTCTGCTTGACAGGCACGGCAGAGGCGGTTCCTGCGTCCGTAGAATCGGGGATGCTCCATGGAAGCAGGTGGCACAATGCAGTATCTGGACAAGAGCAAGTTCAGATAAAGATCATCGAGGGGTGGGCTATGCAAAGTGTGTAACCTTTTATGCATGGCGACCAGGTACAGGTGTTGAAAGTGGGCGTACTCTAATGTGAGTCATTACCGTATAAATACACCATCCATTTTGTGGATTCACTGCACATTGAATACACATCGACTAAACATCGAATATACATTCTTGTGTTTGTATTTCTTTCTACTGGCAGCAATGCCTGTTAAAAAGATTTCCAAGGAGCTCAGCATGCGAATTAAGGACATGTACACGAGCGGACACCTAATTGCTGCTATCCAACGCTGGTTAGCTACTTCTGGCATTGTTGTGCCAGCAACCACCGTGAGCTATCATGCACACGGAAAAAACAGAGACCGCAAAAGGGCACCAAGGGTAACTAACGCGTAAAATTAATTTTAATTTAAATCTAATATTTTTGTTATTTCTGTTGATTTATATTACAACAGTATATATATTTTGTATATTTATATCAGTACAGTATATATATTTTGTATATTTATATCAGTACAGTATATATATTTTGTATATTTATATTACAACAGTATATATATTTTGTATATTTATATTTATATTACAACAGTATATATATTTTGTATATTTATATTTATATCAGTACAGTATATATATTTTGTATATTTATATTTATATCAGTACAGTATATATATTTTGTATATTTATATTTATATCAGTACAGTATATATATTTTGTATATTTATATTACAACAGTATATATATTATGTATATTTATATCAGTACAGTATATATATTTTGTATATTTATATTTATATCAGTGGAGTATATATATTTTGTATATTTATATTACAACAGTATATATATTTTGTATATTTATATTTATATTACAACAATATATATATTTTGTATATTTATATTACAACAGTATATATATTTTGTATATTTATATTCAGTGTTCGGCAAACCTATACATTAGCACGCCCCGGGCGAGTGGATTTAACATCGTGGCGAGCTCCTATTGGCCCAAGCAGCACACGTGTGGTACTAGGTGGCGAGTAGATTTATTTGTTCGGCGAGTAGATTTTTTGGTGATTTGTCGACCACTGTTTATATTTATATCAGTACAGTATATATATATTTTGTATATTTATATTTATATCAGTACAGTATATATATTTTGTATATTTATATTTATATTACAACAGTATTTATATTTTGTATATTTATATTTATATATACATTTTATATTGCTGCATATTAATAAAACAATATATTTTCTTTACATTGTAGGGAGACAACTCTTCTGGTGGACAAAATAAGTGAGGAGAATGATGAGAAGAGTGCATTAAGGGTCAAAAACACTCTGCAGGAAAAGCACAATCTGACTGTATCCGAGAGCAGCATAAAGAAGATGAGACACAGCATTGGATGGAAATATGGATGTGTGAGGTTAGTACTGGACAGTACAGGAGGTAAAAGTGTTGTTTAGGAAACTGTACTGTACCGCTAAAATTATTTATTCCTTGTCAGTACAGAGCGTACCCCATGATACGGGACGCAAACAAAATCAAAAGAGTGGTCCAGGCCCAGGCATGGATCGACAGTGGGGAGACTTTCCAGGATTGCATTTTCACTGATGAGTCTACTGTGTCGCTGGAGAGATTTGCAAGCTATGCATTCCACAAAAAAGGCCGCATATCTTTGAAGCCGCGGCCAAAACACCCCGTGAAGCTGCATGTGTGGGGTGCCATCTCTAGGCGTGGACCAGGATGCATTGTCATCTTTGAAAGTAAAATATATCAAATATAATGTAGCCTTATGCACTGTACTTTACTAGTGTAACCTTACTGTATGCACTGTACTATTGTGCAATTTTTTGAGCACTTTTCTTTCTTGCTATAGGAATAATGAATAAAGCTTTCTTCCAAGACAACATTGTCCCTGAGATAGTGCAATATATCACACGCGAGTTCCCCAATGGTCACCGCTTCTACCAGGACAACGATCCGAAGCACACCGTGTCAACAGCGCATATCCTTGAGCGCGGTATCAACTGGGTGAAGACGCCAGCGGAGTAAGTGCAGTAGACCGTGTCTCATTTTTTCCCCCACTATTTTTACTGTGTACTGTATCTCTTAAACTAATTGTCCTTTTTTTCCAATGACAGATCGCCAGACTTCAATCCGATCGAAATGGTCTGGCATCAGCTGAAGGACCATATCCGGAAAGTGTCGAAACCCTCCAAAAAGGACGAGTTGTTGAAAGGCATAATGAGTTTTTGGAACGATGTACTCACCGTGGAACGCTGCAATAAATATATAGACCATATTGCGACTGTGTTGCCCATTGTGATCGCTCGTAATGGGCAAGCATCAGGAAAGTAGTACTGTGCAGTAGTATTGTAAGTACAGTATGATACAGGTAAGTATGGCACAGATTTTTTCTTTCCCAATAGTCAGAGTATACAATACAGTAGTTACAGTTTTTTTCTTTACAGAGAGAGCAGCACCAGCCATCAGGTTACATATAGTTGTATTTAACAGTAGTCAGAGTATACAGTACAGTAGTTCCAGTATACAGTAGACTAGTTTGACAGTAGTACAGTAACTGCCTAACTGGTCATTTTTTTTCTTTTCAGAGAAAGCAGCACCAGCCATCTAAAGTAGTAGTACATATCACACAATGCCATAATACAGTACGCACATACAGTAACTGGACTAATTTTTTGTTTTCTTGTCGTTTCCGGAAAAAAGGGTGGCCTGGGGGGAGGTGGGGTGTTGTGTCCAGTCTAATCTGTTTGTACAGTCAAATGTACAGTATATAAACAGCAGTATTGATGTACACAAAACCTCTCCTCTCTCAATGACCTACTGTACTGTACCTGGAATGAGGAACAAGATAACGACGGAAAAAATAATATTACTATGTACAGTATACATATATATATATATATATATATATATATATATATATATATATATATATATACAGTATACATATATTATACATTACAGTGTATATATATATTATTACATAATATTCTTATAAATGTGCATAATTCATGTTTCTCCATGTTTTACAAATGTTTTCTAAATGTTTATCCAATTTCAATCTGGCAGAAGAACTTAATAAAGACTGCATTATGTATTATTTGTATTTTTTGGTTCCTGATGAAATAAAATAAATATTTATTCACATTCCTGGTAATCATAATCATTGACAACAACCACACACCCCCACCCCCCACAGTATAAGAATGAATGTCAAAATAACATGAATCAGTTAATGGTTTTTTTTACTCTCAATTCTCACAATGCTGTGCAAATCAGATTTACATTTCAAATTCGAGAAGGGATTTTCCAAAGCGTTACCATAAACAAAGCCTCAAAGGGTTGGGGGGGGGTTGGGTGAGTCATGTGCAGTAATCAGCTAGCTCCCATCTCAAAGAGGCTTAGAGTACACGCAGGCGCAGTGAGGCGATTGACGCTCGGCTAGGGACAGATTAAAAACAAAATGACTAACTTCAGAAAATGAATGACTCTGTGGAGGTGCCTGTCGAATGACTCTGTGGAGAGGGGGGGGGGTTGGGTGACTCATGCGCAGTAAGCAGCTAGCTCCCATCTCAAAGAGGCTTAGAGTACACGCAGGCGCAGCGAGGTGATTGACGCTCAGCTAGGGACAGGTTAAAAACACAATGGCTAACTTCAGAAAATGAATGACTCTGTGGAGGTGTCTGTCGAAAAGAGTTTGTGTGTGCGTGGGGGAGGGATGAAGGATTAGTTGTGCTGCAGTTCAAAGAAATAACATACTGTAGAGTAAAGTACAGTAATTTCAAAAGGCAGTTCATCATAATAATTTGATCAATAAACCCCCAAATACAACCCCCAAATACAGTACATAAAAAGCAAGTCACTTTATCTCCCTGTGCCTCAGGCACCAAAAACATACAGTAGATTGTGTGCTCCACGGGACAGGGAGGGACCTGTGCCTGCAAAATGTCTCTGGAAAGCGCTACGTACTGCTGCGACACACTTTATTCGAGCAAATACCCAGTATGTACCTGGCAGATACCTGGAATGCGCCGCTCCTCACCTCTGACAAGCCCCTTTGCGTTTGCCTTCCCAGCCACGGTTCATGCCTGGCTGACGGGCGGCTGATCTGTTAAATGATAATGATTAGGATTTAATAGGCTGCAATGCTTCGCGTGTCTACCAGATGGCATAAATTCATGAATTGTAATGCAGTATATATATATATACTGTGCAGTATTGCAGCCAGCGGGAATAAAATGCTTCAATCCCTGCCTGGAAAATAACGCAATGCACTCGGGCAGAAAACAGTCACAAACCTCAATACACCCGAGTATACCCGAATTCGTGGGACTAGCCGAGCTCGAATAAAGTGTGTCGCCAGTGTATACTGTAACTAACAGCGCTATACAAAAACATGCTATTGTTATTATTATAATATCAAGGTGATGCTCTGTGCAAATCAAATTCGAGAAGGGATTTTCCAAAACGTTGCCGTAAACAAAGCCTCAAAGCTCCCGTCTCAAAGAGAATTACACGCAGGCGCAGTGAGGCTTTGTACTGTAGCTCGGCTATGGACGGATTAAGAACACAATGGCAAGATTCAGAAAATTAACGACTCTGTGGAGAGGGGGGGTTGGGTGACTCATGCGCAGTAAGCAGCTAAGCAGCTAAATAGCTTTCATCTGAAAAAGGATCACACACAGGCGCAGTGAGGCTTTGAAGCTCGGCTATGGACGGATTAAGAACACAATGGCAAGATTCAGAAAATTAACGACTCTGTGGAGAGGGGGGGGGTTGGGTGACTCATGCGCAGTAAGCATCTAGCTCCCATCTCAAAGAGGCTTAGAGTACACGCAGGCGCAGTGAAGCGATTGACGCTCGGCTAGGGACGGATTAAAAACACAATTACTAATTTCAGAAAATGAATGACTCTGTGCAGGTGTCTGTCGAATGACTCTGTGGAGAGGGGGGGTTTGGTGACTCATGCGCAGTAAGCAGCTCTGAACAAGGATTACACGCAGGCGCAGTGAGGCTTTGAAGCTCATCTATGGACGGATTCAAAACACAATGGCAAGATTACAAAAATTAAAGACAGCCGCATGAAGTTCAAAGCTAAAGACATACTTTAATTTCAAAAGGCAGTTCATCATAATAATACACCCCCAAATACAGTACGTAAAAAGCACACAAATCAACCATGTGCAGTCAAACGCACATGGTCGCAGACAAAAGCTACAGTAAGATGGTTTTTGCAGGCTTGTGGAGAAAAAAAAAAAAAAAAATTACAATAAAAAAAAATTCTTAATTTTTTTTTGGTCACTCACTCATGCAAGCAAGCAATGGTGGGCGAAGTTACAGGCGCATGCGCAGTAAATTCCTGCTGTCAAGCAGGAATGTGATTGAAACCAGACACACGTTCAAAGGAATGGTGTGGGAGAGATGTACTGCATTGCACAGAAGATAAGAAGTTGAAATACCCCTCAGTGCAGTTAATTATCCTGAGCGAGGGGAGAGCGCTGTATATGCAGAAATGTGACACTGTTACAGTACTGTACACGCCTATGCGTTTCAACAATTTTCAAATGACACATACAGTAGAGGCAACGTTTATTCTAACATTTGCCGTAAACTAGCCGGGTTACATTCTGGGTATGTGCTGGGTATGTGCTGGGTATGTTCTGGGCTAGTTTGAGGCACGTTTAAGGCATTTCTGCATTGACTAACAACCCATAGGATTAACACAGCAGGGATCCCTGGCAGTCCAATTCAGTTTGAATGGGACTGCCAGGGACCACCGCTGTTAATCTGATAGGTCATTAATCAATGCAGAAATGCTGGGGCTAGTTTAAGGAAAGTTTAAGGCATGTATTCAGAATGTACCTGGGTGTTTCCTGGGTTTTTTGGGGAATTGCCACTGGTTTTTGTTCGAATAAGAGTTGCCTCTACTGTACTGTACAGCAGCACAGCACCGCAAATGCATGTATACTTTAAATATGCAAATTTACAATTACTGCGCGCGCACACACAGACTGTGTACTGACGTAGGTTGAACCACGAAGGTATTAGACTTCTAAGACAACAGCTCGCAAACGCCCCCCTGAGTTTTTACATGGCATTGCAGTATTGCAGACAGCGAGAATAAAATGCTAATATCACGAGCGAGAAAATAACGCAGTTCACTCCGGGCGAAAACGACACAAAACCGCACATAACCGGGATAATCTGAAAATCGCGGATCTAGCCGATTTAGACTAAAGGCGGTCGCCACTGTATCCTTAATATTTAGGATCTAACCCCAATAGCATTTATGGGATAGTTCTTTTTGTATGGTTAGAATATGATTCTGACAAGGATCTAAAGTAGTGAGTAATATTGAACAATGGAGAATAACGTTATAAATGAATTTGAGGAAGCTATAATGTTGACTCATTAATGGTATCCTGGTCACATATAACACAATAACATCTGTGGGGTAGTTCTTTAGACATTGTCGAGAATGTGATTACGATAAAGATTAAAAAGTGAGATGAATATTATAACTATAGAGTATAATATTATAAATATAAATGTATAAAGGTATTATGTTAACTCATCATATTGAGTTCCCACTGGTTATGTATTTATTATTTTTGTCATTATGATTTGTGTTCTTACAATATTATTCTTTATTCTCTATTTATTGGTTATTTGTTGTCTTTAATATGTATTTACTCTCTCTATATATATCTCCATTTTTGTTAATACATTCTCTCTTCCTCCCTATATCTATCTATCTATCTATCTATCTATCTATCTATCTATCTATCTCAATTCAGTTAGATATTTGTTATATTATTTGTTGATATATTCATAGAGATTAGAGCCTCTTAGAATAAGGGTGCCATTGTTTTAGGAGGTCATTTTTGTACATAGATGCATAACAACAATTGTTGCTTTTTTTTCTTATTTATAGACCTAAGCACTAATTTTGTCAATGTCTTTGTATATAGAAGTAATGTCTTCTTGAGTTCATTTGTTGCTTTAATGTCGATGTTTTGTTAGGTTGTGAGGGGCTTTTGTGGAGACGCATGACGTCATGATGGGGCGGGCCCCACCTGCGCATGCGCACAGCATCGACAGAGAGAGTTGTGAGCTGGTCAGCTGCATCCCAGATCGCTCTCTGTCCACTGTGGGCTGTGCGCCGGAATACACTATGTCACCGCGCATGCGCAAGACAACGGGACGCCATAACAGAAATCGCTGAACAGCTGTTGCTTTAAAATGTATGTCTGTGTGCATTTCTATTGACTCCTTGATAAAGTGCGTCCGCGCACGAAACGCGTAGGAGGGTTGCTTTACCTCCGTTTTTTTAATGCAGACCTAATAATATAATTTTTATTTTTTCCCTTGACCCACTCTGTTGGCTGTGCGCCATATTTTTTGCTTTTTGCCTATCTTGACCTTCAACCCATAAGCTGATTACATTTATATATGTATATATGTATATATATGTGTGTATATGTATATATATATATATATATATATATATATCAAAAAAGAATAGACGGTACTGATACCTCTGTATATATATATACATATATATATTGTGACAAACGGCTTACTCCGGGGCTCCGCCGTCTGTCCGGGACTGTTAGAACACGGTCTTTTAGGGTAGGTTAAATGATGAGACGTCACGTACTGTTCCTTTAAACAGGCTATGCCTGGTTTATTCAGTCCCAGGCACTGAGACTGCCACAGTTTAAACAGAAAACAAAGCCAAACAAAAAGCTGCTCGTCTGAGCGATAACTTAAACTTAGATGTCCCTGACTCAGAGTTGGAAGTGGCTTGTCCACTTCCACCAACAAAATAAGTACCTTTGCAGTCTTTAGACAAACTAACAGAATGAATGAAGCGATTTGGGAAAGAGGCTTTCTCACCCCTCTGCAGTTCAGCAGCCTTCCAGGCTCTTGGGCGGGGCTCAGAGGAAACAGGAAACAGGTCTTATATACCTGAACTCTAATCAGCATGACAGGTGACAGAAAACAGGCAGCAGACAAACTGTGGAATGGAGTGCCTGTACCACGAGGCTGCCCTGTTCAGCCTAGACAGGACAGAAACTGTTCAGTATCCTGGGAGCCCTGTATATGGAGTTTATTACCAACCCCTGGTTTCTGTCACATATCCTCCCCCCCAGCTCAGACCTCGAGGGGTGAGCGACCATGGATATTAGGGAGTGCATCCTTGACAACCCGTCGGCATTGCCATGTTTGTGCCCCGACCTGTGTTCCACAGAAAATTTAAAGGGCTGTAGGCTTAGGAACCACCTGGTCACCCTAGCGTTCTTCTCCCTATTTTGACACATCCAGGTAAGGGGTGCATGATCTGTGACCAATCGGAACTTTCTCCCCAACAGATAATACTTGAGTGTCTCTACAGCCCACTTTATTGCGAGACACTCTTTCTCGACTATGGAGTAATTTTTCTCCTGGGGATTTAGTTTCCTACTTAAATAAAGGATGGGGTGCTCCTCCCCTTGAGACTCCTGGGAGAGTACCGCCCCCAGCCCTACCTCAGATGCGTCGGTTTGGACTACGAACTCTTTGGAGAAGTCAGGTGTGACCAACACTGGTTGGGCACAGAGAGCTTCTTTCAGGCTTCTAAAGGCCTGTTCGGCTTCGGGGGACCACTTTACCATTAGCGGTCCTCTTGCTTTTGTGAGGTCGGTTAGTGGGGTTGCCTTAGTTGCAAAATTGGGAATAAACCTCCTATAGTAGCCAATTAACCCCAAAAAGGTCCTTACTTGTTTTTTTGTGACTGGCCTTGGCCAATTTTGTATCGCCTCTACTTTGAGTGTTTGTGGTTTGAGTAACCCTCTACCAATAGAATACCCCAGATACTTGGCCTCCTCCAGACCAATAGTGCATTTAGCGGGGTTAGCAGTTAGTCCAGCAGACCGAACTGCGTCGAGCACAGCTTGGACCTTTGGAAGGTGGGACTGCCAATCTTCACTATGGATTACCACATCATCCAGGTAGGCGGCAGCGTACCGAACATGTGGTTTTAAAATTTTATCCATCATTCTTTGGAATGTGGCGGGAGCTCCATGTAAGCCAAAAGGCAGCACCTTATATTGAAAGAGGCCGTCTGGGGTTGAGAAGGCTGTTTTTTCTTTTGCCCTTTCTGTGAGGGGAACCTGCCAGTACCCTTTTGTTAGGTCTAGGGTTGTGAGATATCGGGCTTTGCCCAGTCTCTCTACAAGTTCATCCACCCTGGGCATAGGATAAGTATCAAATTTTGACACCGCGTTTAGTTTCCGGTAGTCATTACAAAACCTTGTTGTACCGTCTGGCTTCGGGACTAAAACTATAGGGCTGTTCCACCCACTTTGGGATTCCTCAATTACGCCTAGTTTTAGCATTTTTTTAACCTCTAAACTTATAGCCTCTCTCTTGGCCTCTGGGATTCGGTACGGTTTAAGGTTAACTCGGACCCCCGGTTCAGAGACTATGTCATGTTTAATTACGTTAGTTTTACCTGGCTGTGTAGAGAAGATTTCTTTGTTCCTTCTCACTAAACTCTGGACCTCTCGTTTCTGATGCACGGACAGTGTTTCAGCTATGCTAACCTCTGGGTCAGTTTCTTGATTCTCTGACGGACCTGGGGGTACTAGGGTTAACAAGACCTCTCTATCTTTCCAGGGCTTGAGTAGGTTTATATGGTAAATTTGCTCAGGTTTCCTCCTACCTGGCTGCCTTACCCTATAATTTACTTCTCCCACTCTTTCCAAGACCTCATATGGCCCATGCCATTTAGCAAGGAATTTACTCTCCACGGTGGGAACCAGAACTAGTACCCTATCACCTGGAAAAAAAATTCTGACCCTAGCACCCTTATTATACGTATTCCTTTGTGCTTCTTGAGCTTTCTCCATGTGTTCCCTCACTATGGGTAGGACTGCAGCAATGCGGTCCTGCATTTGGGCAACATGCTCTATTACACTTCTGTAAGGGGTAACCTCGTGTTCCCAAGTTTCTTTGGCTATATCCAGTAAGCCCCTTGGATGTCGGCCATACAATAGTTCAAACGGGGAGAAGCCTGTGGATGACTGGGGAACTTCCCTAATGGCAAATAACAGGTATGGTAACAAACAGTCCCAGTTTTTCCCATCCTTATCGACCGCCCGGCGTAACATGCTCTTTAAGGTTTTATTGAACCTTTCCACTAAACCATCTGTTTGTGGATGATAGACTGAGGTTCTGAGATGCTTGATTTTTAGGAGTTTACATAGCTCTTTTGTTACTTGGGACATAAATGGTGTTCCCTGGTCAGATAAGATCTCTTTAGGAATTCCGACCCGGGAAAACAGAAGTACTAACTCTTTTGCTATGTTTTTAGCAGAGGTGCTACGTAGGGGAACTGCCTCCGGATATCGGGTAGCATAATCTAATATTACCAATATATGCTGATGTCCCCTAGCAGACTTTATTAGGGTCCTACTAGATCCATAGCAATCCGGTCAAATGGTACCTCTATTATGGGAAGGGGTACCAATGGGCTGCGGTATGCTTTGAACGGGGCGGTGATCTGACATTCTGGGCATGAGGAACAATAGTTTGTAATTTCTGCCAGAACCCCAGGCCAATAAAAGCTTCGGAGAACCTTTTCTTTTGTCTTTTCCACCCCTAGGTGTCCCCCCAATGGATGACTATGTGCGAGGTGTAATACTACGTTACGGAATGTCCGTGGTACCAACAATTGTTTAGTTGTAACTGATTTTCTTTTATCAACCCGATATACTAGGTCGTTCTCTACCTCGAAGTAGGGGTAAGCAAGTGACCTATCTGGTTGGCTATGAGTACTATTCTGGTCCCGTATATTTCCCCTTGCTACCGCTAATGTGGGGTCCTCCCACTGGGCCTTCTTAAAACTCCCAGGACTGACCTCTAGGTCAGCGAGGGTCTTATCCTGTACTGGGGTGGTAAGTGCCTGATCAACATCTTGATTTGGGGTATTCCCTACCAAAGTAGTGATGGGGAAGGGAATTTCACAGCACTCCTCCTTTTCCCCCTTCTTATTTGGGCCCTCGTCAACCTCCATTTCTGAAAAAGGGAAAGGATTTGTTTCTTCTAACACTTCGTTATGGTCTGCTATTGAACTCTGGGCGCTATTCTGAGCTGGGGACCACATTTTTAGAAAATGGGGAAAGTCGGTCCCTATTAACACATCATGTGCCAGTTTGGGTACAACACCCACCTTGAAATCTAAAGAACCAAATTCTGTTTCAAAAAAAACATCAACAGTGGAATATTCATGATTATCCCCATGTATACAACAAATTGCCACTCTTTGTGAACTGTTTACCTGTTTCTTCTTAATGGGCAATAGGTATTCGGACACTAGTGTGACCATACTCCCAGAGTCAAGAAGTGCCCGAACCCTCTTACCATTAACCTTTACAAATGCCCACAGATGGTTATTCAAGGGGTCCTCTGGGCTAGGGCCCATACATTGGGACAACAGCGAATAAGGTTCCACGCTGTTGCATTGCATGGGCTCATCATTTAGTGGGCAGATTTTTGCTGTGTGGCCCCTCTCATGACAATTTACACATTTAGGTACATAGTCTGTGTCCCACTTAGAGCCTTTTCCCGGCTCCCCATGTTGGCTATTGCCCTTAGTGTGCGAACCACTGTTGCTGGAGCGGCGTGAAGGTGGTCGCCGCTCTTCAGCGCCCCTTAACCCCGGTACCCTTTTACCGTCTCTGGAAGAGTCCTGGAACCTCGGATAGTGGGGTTGCTCCACGACTGTGGGTTGCGGGTGCTCTTCTGCTGCACTGTACCTTTCTACAAGGGCCACCAGCTCATCCGCATTGTGGGGGTCACTCCGACTGACCCAACGGCGTAAGGCAGAGGGAAGTTTCCTCAAGAACTGGTCCATGACCAACCGTTCCACGATGTGGCTTGCTGAGTTGATCTCGGGTTGTAGCCACTTCCGGGCGAGGTGGATGAGGTCATACATCTGGCTTCGGGTGGCTTTATCCATCGTGAAGGACCATGCGTGAAACCTTTGGGCACGAACAGCCGTGGTTACGCCGAGGCGGGCGAGGATCTCGAACTTCAATTTTGCATAGACGTTAGCTTCGGCTGGCTCTAGATCAAAGTAAGCCTTCTGGGGTTCGCCGCTTAGGAAGGGTGCGATTAGACCAGCCCACTCAGCTTCTGGCCATCCCTCTCTCTGTGCCGTGCGTTCAAACGTGAGAAGATAGGCTTCCACATCATCCGAGGGTCCCATCTTCTGAAGGTAGTGGCTTGCCCTGGTCATTTTCGGAACTGGGGCTGCCGCTGCCAGTGGAAGGTTACTGATAGTCCCCCTCAGGATCTCGAGTTCCTGCTGTAAGCCCTGAGCGAACCGCTGTTGCTCCTCTCTCAGCAGGCGGTTTGTCTCTTGCTGGTTTGCATTAGTCTCTTGCTGGGCTATTAACAGCTGTCGCTGGGTTTCACTCGCCTGTTGCTGGGCTTCATTCGCGTCTTTCTGGACAGCGACATTGCGTACCAGCGCACTCACCACGTCTTCCATCTTGTTTGGAGAGAGAGAAAAAAAAACCTTCTTTTTTTTCTTTTTTTTTTTTTTTTAAAGTTCTTTAACCCCCAGACCTTTCAGTGTTCTGCCCGCATTCTCCACCATATGTGACAAACGGCTTACTCCGGGGCTCCGCCGTCTGTCCGGGACTGTTAGAACACGGTCTTTTAGGGTAGGTTAAATGATGAGACGTCACGTACTGTTCCTTTAAACAGGCTATGCCTGGTTTATTCAGTCCCAGGCACTGAGACTGCCACAGTTTAAACAGAAAACAAAGCCAAACAAAAAGCTGCTCGTCTGAGCGATAACTTAAACTTAGATGTCCCTGACTCAGAGTTGGAAGTGGCTTGTCCACTTCCACCAACAAAATAAGTACCTTTGCAGTCTTTAGACAAACTAACAGAATGAATGAAGCGATTTGGGAAAGAGGCTTTCTCACCCCTCTGCAGTTCAGCAGCCTTCCAGGCTCTTGGGCGGGGCTCAGAGGAAACAGGAAACAGGTCTTATATACCTGAACTCTAATCAGCATGACAGGTGACAGAAAACAGGCAGCAGACAAACTGTGGAATGGAGTGCCTGTACCACGAGGCTGCCCTGTTCAGCCTAGACAGGACAGAAACTGTTCAGTATCCTGGGAGCCCTGTATATGGAGTTTATTACCAACCCCTGGTTTCTGTCACAATATATATATATATATATATATATATATATATACACACACACACACACACACACACACACACACGACTCGACAAATGCGCTCGCTGCGGGCGTGTGCTTTTGGCTCGTAGGTGAGTCTCTTGCTGGTGGCGGCTGCATCAGCGTGTGCAGCGTCTCCCGGCATTCTTGTGCTGTCTCCCCCCCTTCAGCTCCGGTCACAAGTGGCTGCACGGCGTTGAAATGACAACGGGATGCTACTTGACGTCACAACGTCGTCGTCCTCCTTCCTTTCTCCCTCCTGACATACTTCCTCCGCTCTTCACACGGTCAAATCCAGGGTGGAGTTCTGCCGGTGCATCCGGGGGGGTGGGGGAGGGAGGTACTGTGTATGGGAGGTAAGGACTCTCCTGGAGAGGGTGGAGGATGGCATGGCTGACTGCCTCCAGCCTCAGTGGTTTTCAACCGAGGTTACACCTCAGAGGTTCCGCGGCCGATAGGAGGGGAGAGTCGGGACAACTCTCCCATGCCTTCAAGCCCGGTGGTGTGCCAAATCCCCACATAGCAGTGACCCGGGTCACTGCTATACTTCCTCTCCCTGTCTGCTCTGGTCAGCGCGGCTGACAGGAGGGAGAGAGGATTAGGTGGGCAAGCGCTGAGAGGATTGGGCTGCCACTGACAGGAGGGAGACAGGAGGATTGAGCGCGCACGCGCAGGGGTGTGTGTGTACTTTATATGTGTAAGTGGGAGAGTGTGTGTGTGTGTAAGTGGGAGAGTGTGTGTATTTGTGTAAATGGGAGAGTGTGTATGTGTGTAAGTATGTATGTGTGTGTAAATGGGAGTGCGTGTAAGTGGGAGAGTGTGTGTGTGTGTACTGCTGCGGCCAAGTTTATTCGAGCATTTGCCCGTTCTTGGCCGCAGCAGTAGCCTGGCGCGCGCCCGAGAGTGACGGGCGCGCGCCGAAGCAGCGGAAGAGCGCCCTCTGATCGGGGCGCTCTCCCTACCGCTGCCGGGTCCGCCGGGTCCCCCGGAACCCCCTGCCGCCGTCCCGCGATCGCGGGACACCAGGGCTCCCTCGGGGAGCCCTGGACGCGCGTGCAGGGGGCGCACGCTCCCGAAGAAGCGTGACCGCGCGTCACGCCGAGGGGCGGCCACTAGCAAGCCGGGAAATCTCCCGGCTTGCGGATCTGGCCGCAGTGCGATAAACTGTGTCGCCACTGTATGTGTGAGGAATAGGGAAACATGTCCCTTGCGGCGTGTTCCCTCCTCTCTTACCAGAAGAACCGCAGCTGCCGCTGCCTCCGCTCCCCTCTCCTCCAGTGCGCGCACCCCCGCTCCAGAGCACACTCGCACCTGCTCTTCATATGCCACTACCACGGAGCTCAGCTCCGCCTCCTCGGTCGCGCCGCACCTCCTCCGCACGCGGTGTGCATGCGTGATGTCGTGCAACGATCCCCAGCTGCGCGTCAAGCCCTAATTAGCCCCTTGTCGCCTGCACCTATCCCGATCTCCGCTGGGGACGCGCACCCGCTCTGCCTTCTGTGCTATTGGCTTCCTTTCTGGTTAATTCCATGATGAAGGCAGCAGGAATTAGTGAGGGCTTGAATGTGAGAAATGACGGAGAGGGAAGAGTCAAAGATGATTCATAGGCAGCAAGGTGTCAAGATCACAACTAGGTCCCGCCTCTCGGACGCGTCACACAACAATACCTGTGGCACACACAGACATTGGTCTGAGCGTGCGCGCCACCCGAACACTGCGCTCACGGAGTCTTCTTCCCGTCATGGCGTCACAGCGCTTGGTCCAACTGGCGACGCACCCACCTCACGTCACACCCCCCTGCACCCGCACGCCAGGTAATTTCAAGAAAGGTATCAGATGCCTCTCCCCTGCAGCCAATCTTGCTTCCTCCTATCGGCTGGTATCCTATGCGTGACGTCACTCTCCTGCTGCCCCGATTGTGCTTGCTGCTTCCTGGTTTTGCCTGTTCCTGTGCCTTGCTTGATCTGTGTTGTGACCCCTGCTCGTACCTTGACCCGTATCTTCTGTACCCCTGGACTTCGGCTTGTTTTTTGGACCCCTGCTCTCTCCTCTCCTCGACCATGGCTTACAGATAACGACCACTCTCCTCTCTGCTACCCCGGACCACGGCAAGTACTACGACTTACCCGAACTCTCCTACCCTGACCGGGTTACATGACACCAACTATGCACTCCGGACCTGGTCCCGTGGTTGTAGGGCGGCAGTTATATACATCCCCACCTCAGCCCTGCGGTCTAGTCCAGTTTGTGGTGAGCGCACGTTACACAGGGTTGGTGTGTTGATGAGATTGTAGTATTATTGGCAGTGATGGAGAGTTTGGGTGTAGGTGTTACAGTGTAAGGGGGAAAGATTATTAGTTCTGTTTCGGACATGTTAAGCTTCAGATAACGGTGGAACATCCAGGAGGAAATTGCGGATAGACAGTTGGTGACACGAGACAAGAGAGAGGGGTAGCGGTCAGGGGAGGAGAGATAGATTTGAGTGTCAGCATAGAGATGATACTGAAAGACAAAAGATTGTATTAGTTCACCAAGAGAAGAGGTATAGAGTAAGATGAGCAGAGGGTCAGGGACAGAGCCTTGTGGAACCCTGACAGAAGAGGGAGTTAGGAGGAGTTGTCAGAGAAGGAAACCCTAAAAGAGAAGTTTGATAGAAAGGACTTGAACAAGTAAGAAGCTGCATCACAAAAGCCAATGGAGTGTAGGGTGTGCAGAAGAAGGTGGTGATCATCAGTGTCGACAGCAGCAGAAGATCCAGGAGAATTAGTAAGGAGAAGTGAAACGTAGAGACTTAGCTGTGAGTAGGTCGTTTGCCACTTTTGTTAGTGTTTTGGTGGAGTGTAGAGGGTAGAAACCAGATTGGAAAGAGTTAAGCATGGACTTGGAGGAGAGAAAGCAAATCAAGAGGTCGTATACCAGCCGCTCAAGTAGCTTGGAGGCAAAGGGTCGAAGAGAGATAGGATGGTAGTTAGAAAGAGAAGCTGGATCAAGAGAGGGTTTCTATCGAATGGGCATGATGATTGCGTGTTTGAAGGAAGATGGGAATGTTCTAGAGATCAGAGAGAGGTTAAAAAGTGAGTTGGGTTGGGGCTTAGTGTGCCAGAGAGCGAGTGGAGGAGATGTGAGGGAATAGGATTAAGGGGTCAGGGTGTAGGATGGGAGGATGAGAAGAGCACAGAGACCTCCTCTTCAGTTACAGGGACAAATGTGCCGACGGTGGATTTACAGTAGGTTTGCAAAGGGAAGTAGGTGTTGCATGTGGAGCATGGTCTGTAGAGATGTCATGTCTGATGGACTCTGTCTTGTGTGAAGTAGGTGGCAAGATCTTGGGCCATAAGAGTGGAAGGGGGTGAAAGCGTGTCGCATTTAGCAGTGCCAGGGTGTGTCGAAGGGGTTGCAGAGGGAATTGGAGAGGAGGTGTGATGAGTGTGTGCAGGCAAGTGCTTAAATTAAAACAGTAAGTAAATTAAAGTGCAGGGGGAGCTAATGGTGCAGCCTAACAGTCGTGGATTCAGTGTGGAGAAGTGAGCTCACCTTAGACTGCCTAGTAATATCCTTGGGTAGATGAAGTTGCTAAAGGATTCAGTTTCCAGTCCACCTCTAGTATAACTACTTCTAACTACATATTCACTTAATGCTATTCTACCTTGCTATGCTTCCCAGGAGTTCTTTGAAACTTATAGAGCTCAACCCCCTTATAACGCTGTGCTTGGGGTCCAAAGAATCACATCGCGTTATAAGCTGATCGCGTTAGAAATAATGTACAATTGTATGCATTGTACAATAAAGTATTTAAGATACCAATAATCGTGTTGTAAAGCAACCATGAATACGAAAATTGGGAGCCACTCTTACATCGC
The DNA here is from genome assembly GCF_040206685.1 of Ascaphus truei. Taxonomy (NCBI): domain Eukaryota; kingdom Metazoa; phylum Chordata; class Amphibia; order Anura; family Ascaphidae; genus Ascaphus; species Ascaphus truei. The sequence goes on from NC_134486.1 coordinate 38,948,235, forward strand.
ATTATAAGCGGATTCGCGTTGTAATGGATCGCGTTATAACGGGGTTGAGCTGTACATGTAAACAGTTACACAACCTCCCCCAATTAATCTGGACAATTAGCAGACAATTGTAAGGAACAGGGAGTCACCCCGCCCTCGGCACACTCCCCACTCACCTCCGCTTCCTCCGTTGGTAAGGACACCTCTCCTTCGGAGTATACACGGCAAATGACTTGCGCGCGCACCCCGCTCCAGGCTTAATGCCTCTCTCTCCGACCCTGCCAACGCGGTGTCGTCAGGACAAAGCGCGCGATCGGCACGCGCAGGACACACGTCAGCCTATCAGTACCTGGGTACCTCCCCACACCTCTCCTGCTCACCTGAACGGCCAATAGCTGCCATCCTTACTGGAATACCTCCACACCTCCTCCTGCCTCATTGGTCATCTTCTGCTTTATATGCTTAGCTGTGCCACTGGCACATTGGCTGAGCATAATCCTATGTTCCGTTGTGTTCATTGCTTCCTAGCCTTGCACGCTTGTCTTGTCCTCTTGTTCGCAGCTCTCTGTTATTGACCCGTTTTGGACTTTTCTGTACTCCTGACCCCGGCTATCTACGACAATCCGCTCCTCCCCAACCCCGACCTCGGCACCCGTACAACGACTATTCTCCTCTCTCCTACCCGGACCCCGGATAATAGTACCTGCAACAATCCGTACCTCTGCAACCCAGACCCCGGCAAGTATATTGACTATCTGTACCTCTCCAACCCTGACCCGGCTACCTTGATCAACCTACCGACCAGACGCACCCACGCGGCTGTGAGTGGTGTCCATATCCATCCCCATCTCGGCCCTGCGGTCACGCCTTGTTTGTGGTGAGCACATCGCGACAACAACACAATTAAGGATTAAGCGTTTTAATCCATAACATACCAGAAATTACAAATACATTCATAAAATAGAGGTAAAAAAATATACAATAGAAGAAGAAAAAAAATATACAATAAGAAATTGTATTCATTTAGTATAGGTACATGCTATATTTAAGTTACCCTTGATGGGTTAGCAGTCTTGAATAATTGTTTTTATCAAGAGATGCAACTAAATGGCTCCTTTGTTATTAGACTTAGGTTCAGAATGTAGCGTGCAGAATGCATTTTTTGGCAAATGCTTGCTTTTATTTCTCTTAAATGTATTTTGGTTCTTTACCTTTAAATATTTATGCTATTTATTTTGTGTTTTGATTTTGAATGATGGTATTTTTTGTTGTGTTTTCAATTGTTTATTTCTGTAACTTTTGGTGTTTGCTTTTGAATTGCAGTTTATTTTTGGTCTTTTGCTTTTTAATAATGGTGCCTATTTGGAGTTTTTTTTATTTATTGATGTTTTTTGTTTGGTGTTTTAATTTTTAATTCTGATGTTTATTTGGTATTTGCTTTATTGATTGCTGGTAATTTTGTTGTGTTTACTTGTTTATTGTTGTTTATTTGGTGATTATTTAGATTGAATTGGATATTGTTGGTGGTTGTTTATTTTTTAGGTTGACCATTGACTGCCATAGTGTTAAATCATGCCCATATTATATGTAATGTGTTTTATTTTGGGCCTGTTTTTTTTAGCTTCCCCATTTATTGCTATAGTGGCAAAGGATGCACATATTATATGGGCATGCTTTAACACTGTCAATCAATGGGTAGCGGGGGTGGTTTCCCCGGGTAGGGTGGGTAGCGGGTGAGGGTGGGTTAACCCCTTAATTACTATAGCGGTTACTAACCGCTAAGGTGATTACGGGGTTATGGGGTATTAGATTGTATTGTTCATGCCCACGGAGGACAAGGACGGTGATGAGGACGGCTTCATCATGGCAGGGGAAAGTGCAAGTTTTATTTACTTTATGCTGCTGATTTATGTTTTATTTTAAATGGGCAAATGCACTATTATCCCTATCTAGATAATAGTAATTTTGCCCATTACTGTACTGTATGCATTGGGAGGTAGGGGGTGTAATTATAGCAATGTATTGTACATTTTATTTCTTCGGCACAGGATTGGTACTGCAAGCCTGCGGGGACCCCCGGACACCCGTGGACACCCGCGGGGCCCTCTGGAGGCCCCCAGACACCCGCAGGGACCTGCGAAGGACCCCCAGATACCAGTGGATATCCCGGACACCGCTGGGACCACCCGAGGACCCCGCCGGCCCCAGGTATCAATCCTGTGCAGAAAACATAATAAATGCTTTAATGTGGGGGTACATGAGGGTGGGTTGTGTATTGGTGGGTAGTACATATTGTAATGTTTATTTAGGGGGTGAGTGAAGGGCCAGGTATCCCTTTCACTCACCCCCTCTACCCCCAATAAACCTGCTATTGTGCCTTAACCCCTTCATTGCCTTAGCGGTTATCTGCTAAGGTAATGAAGCTGCTTTAATGTAATTTTTACTAATAGTGTGCATGAGTGACATTACCAAAGACTTTATAGTGAAGAGAATCCTGATAGGCTGGATAGGAGGGAAACCAGAAAGGCAGACTAAAGGGAATCAATAACGCTAGACAGGGCTAGAGGTGATTATAGGGGTCACCAGGTAGGTGTGCACAGACATTGAGCTTTTTAGAACAGCATTTGCGATGGTGTTTTTTTTTTTTTGTGCCTTCAGGGTTGGCAAGCTGGTAGCAGCATCAAAAACAAGCATTGATGCGGGTTTCTTGCATGCTGACGTAGTCATTAACAAAATTACGATTGCGTCCAAATACACAGGTCTAAAAACCATCAGGTTGGGAAGGGGACATGGGTACACCTCAGGAAAAAAAAAGGCTATGCCCACTTGGGCTCATAAAACATTATACAGAGGGCAGGCCCACGGCAGGGGGCACATTTCCTCATTCCTCAGGACACGACCACGTTCACCAGGTATCAGTTCCAGAGCGTCCTGAAAAAGTGCGTAACTGCGGGGGGATGGACCCCAAACTATTTGGGTCACATTAATTTAGGATAGGGGCAGCAACAGCTGCTGCGGAGGAGGGCTCTACATATAGCAAATCAAAAAGCTTGGAAGGTGGAAGTCCAATGGATTGGAAGTCTAAGGTCAAGGATCTCCCCCTTCGCTATAGGAAAGGTGGGTGAAGTGTCGTCGTCCCCCCCCTTTTGCTGCATGGTTAGGGTTTTTAACATCTGTGTCTCATTTATTATGGTGCTGGGGTATTTATTGCAAAGGATGATCGGAGCATTAAGCCTTTATACCATTCATTGTGCCATGAATTCACATCTTCTGCCTTAAGATTGTTATCTTTTTGTTATTTTTTTTTACATCTGTCATGGAATCTCTGTAAATCAGTATTGCTGACCTGAGGAAGAGGAGAACTCTCGAAAGCTTGTCTTATAGTATCAATTGTTATTCCAAATAAAAGTTAAGGGAGGAGGAGTGGCTCAGCGAGTAAAGACACTGATTATCACCGAGTTTGAAGCCTGGTTCAATTCCTGGTGTCGGCTCCTTGTGACCTTGGGCATGTCGCTTTATCTCCCTGTGCATCAGGCACCAAAAAATAGATTGAAAGCTCCACGGGGCAGAGACCTGTGTCTGCAAAATGTCTCTGTAAAGTGCTACGTAAAAATAGCAGCACTATACAAATAAATGCTATTATTATTTATTATTTTTATCACCTAATACGGAAATACTGATTTAGTCTTCACTATTGCAACTGGACTAACACGGCTATTTCTACTTAATTCACTAATACATTACTGGAATTGCATATTTGTTTTCCATACAGTACATATAAGGCCAATCTTTTCACCAGCTGCATACTTCATAATGGGAGGAGGGCAGGTTCTATATATTTGCTTTCCATAAAATAGAAGTACCTTGTGACACCTCTGTAGTGCATATTTTACACCAAACCTTAAAGAGCAAGCTCCCCCTAGTAGCCGGAAGTAAAGGAAATATGGCATATTGATGCTGATAGAATTATGTTTAAAATATGTCTCTAATGGTAAATTTTATGGCATTTAAAATCGTGGCAGCTTCAGGGTGAAAGATCTTTGTAACTGGGATTACCCTGTAATATTATATATATATATATATATATATATATATATATATATATGTAACGGTATTTCTGGCCCGGCCTGACCCACCCAATCTCACATTGGCCCCTGTGGTCTAACCGGTCCCCATTACAGTGTGGTAGTGTCTGGTGGTGCACCTGTTGGCAACAGGACTCCTGAGTCTCCCGCATGATGGTGTATGGGGAGGACCCGTCCAGACAGGCAGCTGAGGTAGTGTGCTGAGTCTCACCTAGTTCCAGTGCAGCGCCTCCACCTCATCAGGGTCCCTGCGTCCGCATGGGGATGATCCTGGTGAGGAACTCCTCGGTGGTGCAACCTCCTGTGTAATCATTGGACTCTCACACACAGGGGTTTCTCTGATCAGCTCCATCTTTATTGTCACGGTGGGCATAGCTGCCCTCCACAATGGGTGTATTTAGCCGATCATCTCGCCCGTGCTCCCCTTTGATAGGTATGTCACCTAGATGAGGGATTCACTATTCCCGCAGGAATCACTGCCCTGTGCCAGGTCCCTGGACACAGTCTCCCATGGAGTTACTAGAACATTACTAACACTCTGCAGAACTTGAACTCCTTCCTGAACCTTGCAAGAACTATCCAGCAACTGTACTCGCCTTGAACTCTGACAGAACTAACTCTTTGACACAGTGCTGTGCCTTATGTAACTTCTGAGGCTGACACACCTCTGACATCACTAACCATGGAGTCAGAGCATGTGACCAGTCCCATCCATACACAGGGCACCCCACCAGGGTGTGAGGGAAAACCTCCATGATTACTGCTGGCATGCCCACACTTACCAGGCCTTGCTGCCAGCAGGAGAGATGACTGTAGGCATTTTACATGACCGCTACATTCTCCCCCTGGTGAATCCCATCGCCCTCGCTGGGACCTAAATTTGTATACCTCTTTCCAGGAAGCACTGTAACGAAAACATAATTAACATCACACAAATTTCCTCATAATGCAGTACACATGAATACAGTCATCCGCCAAGCCCGCCCCGACCAGCAGCCACAGACCCGCGTGATGCACAGTACCACCTAAAAATAGTGATAGGGGTCCGGTTTCTTTACTTCTCTACCCCCCATATCCAGAACTGTTACTGAGAAATGCCTGGGCAATTCCCTCTCTGGTCTATATGTTACTCTGTGTTTATAGATATTTCTCCCAATGGCCCATATGCGGATTAAATGTTCTATCCGTTCCTCGGCCTTCTTTCCTATCACGGAACTCCCTCTCCCCACTAGGTGCATTTCTATGGCCTCCCTAAGCCACCTATCCCGGTTGTCCTCTATCTCATCCATGAGAGGCTCAGGGACATACGGGTACTCCAACCCGTGGGAAGATTTATAACGAGCCATTATGGTTCTCTCGGCCCTACTAATTCTAGTCAGGTCAGCCTTACCTCCCCTCCGAGGCAGCACCCATGATAGGGGTTCGTCAGGGTCCACGGGGTCTGACAAAATACTGGGACCCATAGGCTCTATTTCCCTATTCTCAATCTGCAGCCATCGCTCCTGCAGCTCTCTGTCCCTCTGTTCTGGGGTAAACTCTCCCACCGCCCACCAATAGTCCACTACATCCTCTCGCCGGATGAGGAACCGAGTGCGGTCCATCCAGGCCGAGTACCCTTCAAATAATGGGGCCCACCACCGGTTCTCCCGGAATCTGTTTGACCCTCCTGAGTCCCTATCATCGTCCATGGAAAATACCCCTGATGACCGCTCAGACCGCGGTACAGACCACCTAAACGACCCCGAGGCCTTTACTACGGGTTGGGGTGCTGTAGTTGCCACTCTCAATTCTCCCCCTCCCCTTGAATCGCCCTCCGTAGCGCCACTGCGCTGCCTTTCCCCAGTCCGTCTTCCCTCTCCCCCTTGTGAATTGTCCACGTACTCCAGGCTAGGCGGTGAACCCGGTGACCGTGGGATGGGGGTAGGGGTGTTAACTATGGCGGGGGTTTGGGCATAGGGGCACGGAACGGGACCCCACGGGGTTACGACCCGCTCCTGGCTGTCCGTAGACTGGTCCAAGGATGATGTCTCACCCTCCTCAGTCCTGAGATCGTCTCTCCAATTTCTGGGCCTTGTAAGTGATCGGGTACCTTCCCCCGATCGCCGAAGCGTCGCTGCTTTTTCTTCATGGGTTCCGCCGTCGCCACCGGAAGTGACGTCCTCCCCGGAACCAGAAACGTCACCATCTTGCGTGGGACCCCCATGCGGGATCTCTTCCTCTATGACGACATCCGGTTGCTCCGCCGTCATTGCCGGAAGTGATGCCGTCCCTCCACGTGCGCTTTGGGCCTGGCACGGCCCCTCCAGCGCTTCGCCGTCCGCTGTAAGCAGGTAAGTAATAGGGCTGCTTGGCTTACCCGTCCGCAGGGGTGTAGGCGTCTCTCTCCCGTCTCCGCCAGGTCCTCGGATGGCGGGACTCCGTCGGTCGGGTCGCCGATCTGCGAGGGACGTCCTGCCACTCACCCCACGGGGCGTCGTCCTTCCGGTCTGCCTTTTCAGCTCCGCTTTTACCACCGCCAGCTCACGGAGGTCCTCGTCTGAGTAATCCCCTTGTCCTGACTTAGGGGTCTCCGGACGGGGTGACAGTCTCTTTTCCCCGAACGCGAGGGTTGATTCAGCCACCTCGATCGCCACTGACCCAGCCGACTTGACGGCTCCAGTCCCTTGTCTCCGGGACTCGCGCGGTTGATCCATAGCGCGCCCGGGGACTCGGCGGAGCGCCTTGTCACGTCCACCGGGGGGTCAGCAGGCTGTATAGGAATAAATGTGGGCATAGGCCACAGGTATAAAGTCCCGCAATGAGGGCAACGTGCCGCCGTATTGACCGTTCCTCCGGGCAGCCCGCATTGTAGGCAGAGCCCGACCACCGTCTCGGTGTTGGCCACCCTCACTACTAGCACCCCGCCGGGCACTGAGTAGGGCTGTGTAGAGACCATTGTGCCCACAGTGGAGGAGCAGGCCATTCTTTGTACAGGAGCCACTTCCTGTACAGGTCTCTCCTTCTCAGTGGTTCCTCGCAACTGACTGATGGAAGTTGCTGGATCCGCCACTCCCTGCTTCGGCTCCTCCCTTCTCTGACAGAGCTGGAACCCGCCCCCAGGGGTTGTAATAATGGGCGGGTCCCACAGGGGAACATCATGCCCCTTAATTAAGGCCGCACCTCTCTCAGTCCTGGTGGGCGCGGTTAGCGTTTTCGCGCCAATTTCCCCACAAGGGTGGGGGTCTTTTCCCGCGGCTAGTTCCCGCCTTTTCCTGGCAGCCGCCCTCTGTGCAAGATAACCATCAATTTTGCACGGCTCTTCCACGGCCGGAACTACTTTCTGTAGTGGCGCCGTCTGGATATCAGTCCCTGGGCCCAGTGGGTGCATTCCCACAGGCCATAGTTGAAAGTCACTCCCCCTGGTAGAAATCAGGGGAGGGTCCCATAGACTAAGCGGTTGACTCAGCACAGGGGCTGAGTTAGTCACTGTCCATCCCGGCGCAGCCATAGCTTTCGCGCCATGCCCCCCATCAGGGCGGGGCTCTGCTGTTCGCGCCATTCCCGGCCAGCTCTTTGCAAGTCCTGCACCAGCCATTTTTTCTGCGACTGGCCCATGCGGTTTCCCTAGCAAGCGGGAACCGCCATTTTGATTGACTTTTACGCCCAAAAAGTCCATTTGTTTGCTCTCCTCGCGGGGTTCTCCCCCAATTATTACAATTTCCTCACACTCTTCAAGGGTGGCCCCTCGCTGTCCCAGGCAGGATAAAAACGGGGCAGCCACAGCCTTCGCTCCGCTCCAGAGCAGATTGGTCAATGATAACTCGGCGACAGTCTGCTCTTCAGTGGGTTGCACGCCACGGGTGCCCTCCCCATCAGCCTCTGTCCGCCATTTCATGTTCTCCGCCCCACGCGGATCCTCCACTCTCTCGTAACAGTTATCATACATGGGGCTCCACTCTGCGGGGCAGCCACCACACCGGTACAATAAAGATTAGCTTCAGATGCACCACCACATGTGTACCTTATCTAGGTGTGACCCAGTGTTGCACTACCTCAGGCTAGGCTCACTCTCTCAGTGTCTGCTGTGACTCCTTCCTCCCAGTCTGTGCTCCCTACGGTGAGTGTCTGGAATGGGCTAGGTACTCTGGCTCTGCCATGCAGTACTTGGGGCGTCTACCTGTCTTGGTCAGCCTAGCGCAGACCCTCTCCAGGATTCCTGACCATGTTAACAGGCTATCCCTTCTGGCATCCTACCAACTAGCACTGCCTCAAGGTGACTCGGTCAGCTATAGCCCGGCTCCAAACCCCTCACTCCTTTCAGGCCCCTAGGTTGTCCCTGCGAACTGACAATATCCCGTCAGCCCCCTGACCACCCCTAGGTCCGTCCCTACGCAGCACAAAGTGGCAGCAGACACTCTCCCTGTTTCCCAGTGTGCCTAGCTAGAGCCTGTCCTGTTGACAGATCTGATCTCAGCAGCTCGCCTCCAAATGTAACGGTATTTCTGGCCCGGCCTGACCCACCCAATCTCACATTGGCCCCTGTGGTCTAACCGGTCCCCATTACAGTGTGGTAGTGTCTGGTGGTGCACCTGTTGGCAACAGGACTCCTGAGTCTCCCGCATGATGGTGTATGGGGAGGACCCGTCCAGACAGGCAGCTGAGGTAGTGTGCTGAGTCTCACCTAGTTCCAGTGCAGCGCCTCCACCTCATCAGGGTCCCTGCGTCCGCATGGGGATGATCCTGGTGAGGAACTCCTCGGTGGTGCAACCTCCTGTGTAATCATTGGACTCTCACACACAGGGGTTTCTCTGATCAGCTCCATCTTTATTGTCACGGTGGGCATAGCTGCCCTCCACAATGGGTGTATTTAGCCGATCATCTCGCCCGTGCTCCCCTTTGATAGGTATGTCACCTAGATGAGGGATTCACTATTCCCGCAGGAATCACTGCCCTGTGCCAGGTCCCTGGACACAGTCTCCCATGGAGTTACTAGAACATTACTAACACTCTGCAGAACTTGAACTCCTTCCTGAACCTTGCAAGAACTTTCCAGCAACTGTACTCGCCTTGAACTCTGACAGAACTAACTCTTTGACACAGTGCTGTGCCTTATGTAACTTCTGAGGCTGACACACCTCTGACATCACTAACCATGGAGTCAGAGCATGTGACCAGTCCCATCCATACACAGGGCACCCCACCAGGGTGTGAGGGAAAACCTCCATGATTACTGCTGGCATGCCCACACTTACCAGGCCTTGCTGCCAGCAGGAGAGATGACTGTAGGCATTTTACATGACCGCTACATATATATACAGTATATATATACATACAAAAAAAACTATGTTAATTCATTTATAAAACAACGTAAAAAGTTTATTTTTTAATAAAGAAAGAAAAGATAATTGGTGATTGACATCTAGGGAAAAAATCAAATAATATTAACACGCTTATTTGCCGAGTGGATTCATTCTATAGTCCATGGGAGATATTTTACTAAAAAAGTTACAGTTTTAGATCTCAAATGTCAACACGCTTCATATCTCAGTGTTCTGTAATGCTGAATTTTGGAACACTTTGATCATATGTAGTATAGGATGTACTGCAACTGGGTACAATAATAACTTAACTCGTCTTATAAGGAAAAAATAATAATGACCTCTTTCTCTAAAAAAAAAAAAAATAGAACTTGTTAATTATACACAGACTTATTATCTGCATCCCCAGTGTTATAAAGTAGCAGAACATCATTAGAAAAATTAAGCTGAAAAAATGAAGACACCACTTTGTAAATATCCAGTGGAAATTAACTGTAAGAGGCAGAGGAATGCTGGATCAAAAGAGGGTAATCATGCTTAACTGTGCCCTAGAGCACCCGCATGTATAATACGATTTGCACAATAACTACCTCTCCTATTACTGCTTGTTTGGAGTATTTTTGTGTTAATGGGGTTAGCTAATTTAGTATTTTAACTTAAAAAGGCTCTGCTGATTAATTAATGTTGCATACTGTGCTGGCAATTAAAATGAATGCAAAAGATACAAATAGCACTTGAACTGTTAAGAAAATATTACTTGAAAATATATGGTAATCCCGGTTTATCAAAACACAAAAACAGGACAGAAATGTGCAAACAACTAAAGTTGGAAAGTATTTGACAACATCAAGACAAATTTAGGAGAAACTTTGTCATCAACTCTTTGTTGTCCTAAAAATGTTTTTAACAAAAAAATGTAATTTGACGCCGCGTTGTCATGGTACGCGTCCTGAAGCCGGCTGAATCCCGGTAAGTAGAGGTTGCAGAGGCCATGCGCGGTCCCCCGGCATTTAATTTAAATGCCTTGGGGAAGAGCGCGGGACCTCTGCAACCGCCCGCGTCCCCCCCAAAAAATCTCGTGCCCCCAGTTTGCGCACCGCTAGTGTAGAGAATGAAGGGAGGGATGTTAGTACTGGGGGAAGCCTTCCTATAAGAAGGTTCGTTTCAGCACAGATTTTAAAATAGAATAGCAAAAAATAATGCTTGTGAGCACTTTCACATGTCTCAGACAGGTTTGCAACCCTACTTTTCCCCATTATCTCTTAGCATACACTGCTTCCACTGCAGCCAGGAATTCTGGGTAATGACATGCAATTGAGCACAGTGTGTCAATCCTTACTTCTTATCAATTTTCACATGGACCCCTATAAACTTAGGCTAAGATTATACCAGCCGGTATAATATAGTTCTATAACCAAATAAACATCTGATTTTTTTTTCACTTTGAGAATACAAGTAAGGTCACTTTGCATTGAACGGATAAATGTTCACCTATGATGATACCGTGGGCGTGCGTGCGGTCTGGTGACGTCACCGCTGCGATCCGGCTAAGCGACATGTGAACTGAAGTCAGGAGGCAGCCGGAGAAGACAGTGAGGCCCTCATTGGCTGAACCGCTCAGGTGACGCGGCTGTCGCCTGCCGAGAACAAGTTCTCAAGTCTGTTCTCCTGTCTGTCGCCCTGCAGTTCCAGGTGTCACGCTCATCGCGCTAGGTATTTCATTTTAATTGTCTTCTTACTATTTGTTTTTGAGCTGCGCAGCGCGCCATCGCCGGCCACTTTTGGTATAATCATGGTCTTATGCCTGCTGTATTACACAGCTTTTCCACGCAGCCTGAGTTAAAGAAGTGCATAGCCAGTAAACCTACCCTGACAGCTGTTTTGACCTTTTGGGTCTCATCAGTGTGAGTTTGGTTGCTGGCTATGCAATGTGAAGCTGGTAGTGGGTATAACCAGACATTACAAAAGTTATGGCGGGTAAAAAAAAGTGAAAAAAACGCTCCCAACGTACAGTGTACAGAAAATACAAAATACCACTTGTGTGTACATTCGCATGTCCCAGAGAGGTCTTCAACCCTGTCTTTCCCCAATATCACTTAGCATACAATGCTTTCACTGCAGCCAGGGATTCTGGGTACTGACATGTAAATGAGCACTCAGTGTTTCATGGCTAGAAGTGAACTCTAAAGATGTTCTGAAGGAAAATTCATTGTGATGCTATTGAGCTATAGAACCAAATAGAGGCATGTTCCTGCAAGAGACAAGGAAACATGTAAGGGAATACAATGAGACTGCTGATGTAAAAATGGCAGAGGAATGTAATTACTTGAAAGAAAGCTGGATATTGAAAGTAATATCGGTGTTAAAGAGGCATGAGCCGAGGTTTTTAAGGCGAGAGAGAGTGAAGCAAAAGTAAGAGTGAAATTATTTCTAGATGAAGAGTTTAGAATAGGTTGAAGAATTGGAAGCTCACAATGAGGCTAGAAATTGCAGCAAGACAATTTAGTTGCGGGAAGGCATGGATCATGGTACCTCTACTGTGATATCAAATGTACTAAAGGGACCTGGCTAAAGTAGACAGACAATATATACTGAGGGACAATTGCATTCTCAGCACTACAGAGACAGTTTTGAGACAGACAAAGAAGCATGGCCTTACTGATAGGATATACCTGGTAGATGTAATTTCTCATCTGCATACTTATAGCCCAAAATAATGATAACACACTTACAAAGTTTATACAGAGATACAGGCATACCCCGGTTTAAGGACACTCACTTTAAGTACACTCGCGAGTAAGGACATATCGCCCAATAGGCAAACGGCAGCTCACGCATGCGCCTGTCAGCACGTCTTGAACAGCAATACCGGCTCCCTACCTGTACCGAAGCTGTGCTCCGGCGGGGAGACTATAGAGCCTATTACAAATGGGTTATTTACATCAGTTATGCGCGTATATGACGATTGCAGTACAGTACATGCATCGATAAGTGGAAAAAAGGTGGTGCTTCACTTTAAGTACATTTTCGCTTTACATACATGCTCTGGACCCATTGCTTACATTAATGTGGGGTATGCCTGTAAATGAGTGGGGTCTGGATTCCAATAATACTGTCACAGGGAATGCAGGTAGTTTAGAAGATAAAATATAAAATGTTTATACAGGACAATAGCTACTCAGTTCTTTCACGGAAACACCATTTTAATTGTACCCTTACAAATGCAGAGACATTTGTTGTAACTGAATGCATCATACCACTATTCCTAGATATTCCCTCAAAATAAAAACAAAATTGATTCGTATACAAAATATATTGGACTTACGTGTTCTCCTGGATGCACTTTCTCCATTCCTGTCTTCTGAGCTCTTCTCTGGCCTCTTCTACTGAAGTGATTGATGTTGCCACTCGCAAGGTTGGTTCCAAAGGTTTGTAGCGTTGCTGCAATACTTCAGCAGTATCACGAAAGGGCCCCTGACAGGAACAGGATAAGGTAAGTGTTTTATTATGCTCCTTTTAGACATATTATTGGTGTCAGAGGACATAGTTAGGCTGAAAAGTGTGGCACGTTTTCCCTTCCTAAATAATTAATAAAAGCAATTCCTTTGGAGTTACAAGGAACAAGAAGGCTGATAACATGTCCTTGATAGATGTGAGCAGAGAATATACTCACATGCAACAACAAAAGCTAGATTTTTCAGACTATAAATTGCTAGCATTTTATAAAAAATGAAACCGTTTAAAACCAACCACAAAGGCCTTTTTTTGTTTTCCTACATTGATATGGCTCTTTCGTGGGCTGAAAATCTATTTTATGGTGCCAACAAATCTGACAAGTACTGAAACTTTAATGAGGATGTTTCTCTTTATTTAGAATATAGATTTTTTTTTCTTGTAACATGATTTGGGATGTTGAAAAGTTAATGTACTGTATTCAGTGACGTTATTAATTCCAAAAAGCGTAGTTTATAATAAACAAGAAACAAGTGAAATTGTTAAATAGCCTAAATGAAATTGTAATTATTATATTATAACTGTCACTAATTACATTTATTTACTTTTTTCTGCTTATTGGAGTGAAATGGTTACATAACATTCCAAAAATGTAAGCAGCTTGCACCTTTTGCATTACCTACTGTCAGGCATTTGTTCAACTCATACTTGCATGCTTCAAAATATTCAAGTTGCACACAAAAAGCAACAGAGGCTAACATATGTGGTTGACATTTCCATTTAATTATTAAATCGTATTGTATGTAGATGCTTCTTGGGTGGCTACTCTTTCTATAAAGGGGTTAACTGCCATAAAGGGTTAACTGGGTGGGATCACACATAGTTTGCCCCTCCCCTTTCTACCCTGTGACCAGTGATGTCACTATAGGAAGTAAAAAGGGTTTATATAGCCCTACCCTTTGTTCTGGAAGCAGATTCTTCAGAGTTCTGACTGAGATCCTCACTGTGAGTCCTGTACATAGGTTTGTGTGGTTAGGAATCTGAATTAAGATTTGTCCTGTTATCCTTTATTGCTTTCCAGTTAGTAACATACCCTTCTAAACGGACTCAAGAGAAAATGAATTCCCAAAGGCTGAAGCACAATTGTTAACTTTGTATGTAATTATAAGTCATTTATTATAGCCATATATTTTATTTTTGAGTTTATCTCCATTAAAGTTTGATATTTTAATCACATAAACTTACCAACAGTTACCCTGGGATCTAAGTGCTTCAGCCTTTTGGAATTCTTTTTCTCTTGAGTCCATTTAGGGCTACTTTCCCTTTTAAATAACATCCCATCACGTTTTAACTAGGCTGTAGGGAGGGCTTTTCCAATTTCCCTAAGCTAACACCTGTTAAAAGGATCAGGAAATCTAATGTTTGTGGGAGAGAGATGCAACATTGTCCTGTTCTCTTAGGGTTGCCCCAACTGCAGCCTGAACTCACTGTCCTCATAGGGTTGCCTAAACTGCGGCCCCTGTTCACTGTGAATCTGCCCAACTGGAAGGTTCTCAATGCATCCTATCCTCCCTGCAAGCAGTTTCCACTCATCCTCTATGCCAGAGGTGCAGAAAGTGGGTAGCGCAAAATTTTCTGGAGGGGACGCGCTCTTTCCCGCAACATTTCAGGTGATACGTCGTCACTTGACGCCGTGGGGTCACATGACGTTGTGACGTCAGAAAACGTCTGAGAAAATATCCTGGGAGTAGCAAAGGTTTCTGCAGGAGTCCTCAGTGCCTTCCCCAGCCAGTACATACCATTTGAATCCGCACGCACCTCCTGAACTTATTTTTGTTTTTTTAGAGTAGTTTGCTTTTGAGTGGTGCTGTCCGTAATTGTATATTGTACACTTGAGATAGGGAACACTCAAGAGCACATACATAGTTACCACATAAATTGAAAGGGCACGTGAGCACCGGCAAATCGGAATACGAATCTAACAGATTGTACGGTAGCAGTGGTGAACGGATGGAAAGCTTTCTCTCCATAGTGAAACTTGTTCTTACTTGATTGGGGTAGTAGAGTAACTAAATGTGCGGTTTCACCAATTACCTCCTCCTTCCCTTATATTAGTGCTGTCCTAGGATAATATTAAAAAGAACAATAAATATGAATAACTGAAGAAACTCTTTTTTTTTTTTTTTTCGCGGCACGGTCTTTCTTGAAATAGTTTATCTCTAACAAGTCACAGCTGGAGTTACAGCAAGCACTGAGTGAAGACTGTAAGGCTAATAAAAAGAAATGATTCACGCCTCATTTAAGTTCACTTATGTTTTACATTAATAGAAACCAATAATAGGAACCAGTTACCATAAAAGTCATGGACCGTAAATAACACAAATGGCAAATAAGTATCATCTAGTACTTTTCACAGCTGGACAGAAGGGTTGCTGCATTTGAAAGTAGTTAATGGATTTTTTATTTGAACTTTTAAGAGAAACAATATCTTGTTTTAAGACTATACTGGAAACAGTAAAAACGAGTTTTAAAGATATTTTACATTCGCTGTCCATGGAGAAAGTGCTGTTTCAAAACGTCTTTACATTTGACTCAAATAAACTAAATTTCATAGCTTTGCATCTCTAAAATGTTTGCATTACTTTTAGTAATTTGTTTCATCCATACTATAATTACAGAATACTGGGTTCTCAAATAAATAGGTACCACCCTAAACCTCAGGATATACAGTACCAAAGAGAAGCCACTAACAATGGTACTGTATCACGTTCACATAAAAATAAACTTACATTTGTTGAACAAAGAATGAAGTGAGACAGCTTCTTGTTAGGTGAATAAACACTATCTTTATAACATTCACCCAAACATTCTCAGCAGGTCAATTCACTGCTAGATCGTCATGTTTGGCCGGATGGCGCTACCTGCATCGGAACAGGGACTTGATACGCACCAGAGACTAGTAATTAATTGAACCTATTCTCAGAATTGTAAGTGGGGTATCCTAAGATTAAGTGGTGTGACAACTGGCCCATGTATTGTCTACTAAATACATAGAAATGGACATAGAGAGCAAGATCTTCATGTTTGTTTATGACACTAAATTGTAAAATTGGAGCAAGATGCTAAATCTATTAAAAAAGGCAAGTGGCACACATATGTTAATAGATAAATATACAATTATGAATTTGGGTAGTAGTTGTAGTCCGGATACTTGAAAATATAATGGGACACAATTGTGGCAATCTTTGGTTGGGGTGGATTTAGGAGCAGAGTGTTCAATTTCAGGAACCACGAAAATTCTGCTACAATACTAGTATATAATATTCAAGTGAATATTGATGGGTGGAAGAATAGCAAGTAAAAGTGCTGATGAACGGAGGCCGAACGCAATCTGATCGCAGCTTCCTTGCGCCCACAAGACCAGTTATACTTGCTGCCCTGGAAGGATTAGCGCAGCATGGGTCCCTGCTTCTGAATGGGACCCCCGCAGCGTTAATCCTACCAGGCTGCCACCAGTCTAAGAGCTGCGCACAGAGATTAGAGAGAAGCAGTCTCTCTCTCTCTCCGAGTCTCGCCGTGCAGCTCTTACAGCAATTCTCTCAATTTTTTATATTATTTTTAGTACACGGTATTGAAGCAGGGGGTCTCCGGAGCTGAATCCCATTAATTTCAGGTCAGGGGACCCCTTGCTTCCCGAGGTTCAGACCTCCATAGGGGGTGCCGGCATCTCAAGCAAGTTTAAATCTCCTGTGTCATGGCCCACGTGACCGGGACATTTAAACAGCCCCCAAGCTACCGGCATCCCCTACCGAGGTCGGTATCTCAAGAAGCAGTGGGTACCGGACCAGAAATTAATGGGGTTCAGCTTTGGAGACACTCTGCTTCAATACTGTGTACTAAAAATACAGATTAAAACAAAGCTTCATTACCTTAATGGCTAACCACTAACGTAATTAAGGGGTTAAACCCCCTTGCCATCCCCCCTCCCCGGGAGGCCTAACAACCACCCCCCTCCCTCTTAATAAATGCCCAATATCACTGCAAGCCAAATGTGGCTAATAGTGTGCATTAACAAAAATAAAATAGACATATAGTATTTACCAAAAAACTCAAATACATTTGAAACATTAAAACCATTGATTGTCACTGTGAATAACTAGACACTCTTGGAGAGCCTAGATAGCCACATTGGCAATCAATATTAAGCTGTAATTAATGGGGTTCGGCTCCACAGCCCCCTGCTTCAATACTGTGTACTAAAAATAATAATAAAAATCGAGAGAATTGCCACAAGAGCTGTGTGGGGAGATACAGAGAGAGAGAGAGAGAGAGAGACTGCTTCTCTCTGATCTCTATGCACAGCTCTTACAGACTGGTGCTGGTCTGGTAGAATTATTGTTGTGGGAGTCCCATTCAGAAGCAGGGACCCCCGCTATGGTAATCCTTCTGGGAAATTCACTTTCCGCTGGGCCGTGATTGTGCGTGGCCGCAAGGCGACTGTACATAGGCTGCGCTCCTTCCGCTTCAAATTGAGCCCATGCCAACAGTAAATGATACTACATCTGTATATTATACAAAGTATATTATATTATACAACCAAACAAAGAGCAGAGAGGAACAACATAATTAATAAACTGGATGGAGCGAAAACAATCCAAATTAAGATACATTTTTTTTGGTCATGGTTGGGACGAATATGATTACTATTTCCAAGTCTATAAAGGGCAAGTACAAAATGTTAAAGGGTTGTTCCACAAAGACTGTAAATATAAAGCACCAGGTCAATGAGATTAAGGGAAAATATATATCACCAGCAAGAAATAATATATTTCACTACTGCAAAGGCAGTGACAATTACTATGTAACTACATTTATTTCTTTGAAAATTGTGCGTTTCATCGATTTTACTTTCTTGTCTTCCCCAACAGGTGAGAGAGGGAGCAGGAAATGGGGGGAGAAGGCAGAGAGTCTATTCTAGTAATAGCGCTCTTCCTTATGAACCTCCAAAACTTGTGGCGAGACTCAAAGAAGAATTTTACATGCAAAATATTCATGATATATGAAAAGAAAGTATGGCCAGTTTTATTGGTATTTTGGTTCTGGAAAAAATTGGGTTTTGGATTTGTAAAAAAGCAGGAAAAGTGTATTTATTTTTTATTTTTTTTGGAAAATCAGACCTTTTGTGCATATGTGTGCAAGTCTTCCATTCGTGAACACTAACGTTATTAAAAAATTATTTCTTTTTGCTCGGATTACAAAATGTGCTTGTGGTTCGACTATGACATCCGAATAAACAAAGTTTGGATTTCGAGCCTACAAAACATGTCCATCCTTATTGTAAAGATATGCAATTTTTCAAGTATTTGATTCCCACCCCAAGTTTCTCCTATTTTCATAATTTTATGAATAAATCCTGTATGTATTTTCAGAATATTGTAGCGCCTGTCACATTAATTGCCAATTTCTGTTTTTAATGTTAATAGAAACTGCCCTTCTGAATAACTTTAGCATAAAATCAATGGAAAGGTTTCTTTCGATTATGTTCTACGATGAAGCTGTGGTACAAGTTCATGCACAAAGACACACAAATGTGGTCCCTATCATTGCAAAATATGGCTATATTTATGTTAACACATTTAACAAGGTATTAAACCCTTAGTAATATGTCTTCTGGCCACTCCAAATACACACATTAAGGTAATAAAAAGAAACAAGACATTACCATAAAAAATATAGAAACATTTTTTTTGAGAAAAACATTTTTTTAAACATGCACCCAATTTATTGTCACTGGTTACCTAGGCTCTCTCAATGGGAGCCTACATAGCTTCAATGGCAAGCTGAGAGAAAATTGGGTAATTTACCTCCGATACCCAACCATAAAAAAGCCATAAAAAACACCTCAATGCCTGATGCCCAGAAAATAACGAAGAAAACCCCCCATAAAAATTCAATCCAGGCCGGGTGGCCTATCTGTAATCCAGGCCTAATGGCCTATTTACAATCTATGGCCATCCATGGCCTGCAACAGGGGATCATCAATTTGACAAGACGCCCGGGATCCTCTGTTGATTGAAGAATCTTCATCTCTAAGTATTTTTTCTCTCTTGTTTTCTTCTTTTCTTCAAAGACGTTTTCTTTCTTCTTTTTAAATCTTCAGCCACCAGATGTCGTCCCCTTGCAGACCTCCAGTCTTCTGCGAGGGCCCTGGCCTTTTATAATGGCTAGGATTATCCTAGAAGATGTATCATTGGGACACATTACTTGATGTACCATGTGTTTCCCTCCATTTATTGTAACATCAAGGATTTTGCCAACCAAGCTCACCCTGGTTGGCAAAATCCAGGATGCCATAATAAATGGAGGGAATTAAATGGTACATCAAGTAATCAGATTGGTTGATGTACCATGTGTCCCAATGACACATGTTCTGCGATGGTCCTAGCCACTATAAAAACCTGAAGTCTTCAAGGGGGTCACATCCAGTAGTTGAAGATCAAAGAAGAAGAAAGAAAATGTCCTTTAAGAAGAAAAAGAAGGAAGAAACACTTCCAGAATGTTTTAAAATATTTTTTTATGGTAATGCCTTGTTTCTTTTTATTACTTTAATATGTATGCATTTTAGTGTCCAGAAGTCCTATAAGCCACATTTGGCTGATAGGGTTATTGGCCATTACTCAAAACGGTGGGGATGGTTATGTTTCTTTGTTTGGTGGGGGTATGGGTGGGTTTTGGGAGTAATTGTCCTGGAAACTGTGGTAAGCATTAACACCTTGTTTGATTTAGCAGGTGGTACTAGCCACTAAGTAGTCCAGGGGGATAGAAGGTGTAGTTTAATAATAATATTAACCCCTTTGATTCCTGTGGTGTACCTCGCTAGCCACAGGTATGAAAGGGGTTAATGTAATTTCTACCATAAGGTTATGTAATGATTAATATCACATAACCCTATGGTAACAATATTACATTACTCTCCCCATGCGATCACAATGCAATAATTAATGCAGAATTATTGTTTGTGTTAATTACCACATCCCGACCAGTGTTAAAATATTGCACCCCTGAAAATATTACCGCAATGTTGATGACTTGGGTCATAAAATTGCAGTAATACCACCCAGTCCCCCCCCCCCCCTCCAGGTGAAATATTAACTCCGGTTTAACAGAGATTGATGACTCTAGGCCTTAACTTGCATAAGGAATTTCTCTCTAAGTTTAATTACTTTAGCCATCAAACATACTTATTTTGTGTCCATTTAAAAGTATACGCTTTAGATAGATTGCAACCAAGAAGCTTCATCATACTAAATTAGGGGCCCAACTGTGCATCAGCTACACATTGAGCGCATTGTGGGACTGTGTGCTGTGTTATGGTAGTAAAGGAATATTAGGACCGGTATTCATCAAGCCATGAGGCAAGGCATCGCACTCTGATCCAGCTGTAACTGGCATTGACTTGAATAGCAGTTACCGCCAGATCAGTGTGAAATACCACACATTGGCGCTTGGTGAAACCCAGGCCTTAGTGCTTTATAAGTGTAATATTGTTAACTGTTATGTTATCTGAACAGTCTGTATACATGTTTTGTGTTGCTACTCAGCACTCCAAAGATGTAATTCTATATATTGTATGCTGTAGTACCGTTCGGGCCATCCCAGTAAATGGGGATTTTCATCCAAAAATCTACACTTTGGCATGTGTAACCCCTTTCCCCCACCCTTAGGGAGATTTGGTTCTCGTTACCGGGTGTAGTGCTGCTCACCTGTTAGGCTCTCAGGATTCTGAGCTTGCGCCGGTGGTAGTGGGGATAAACAGGACAGGTTTTCAGATCTGATTCTCTTACTCTTTGGTGCAGCACCTCCATCCAACAGGGCCTATCATGGATAGGTGCAGACCCTGCAGGATACCTCTTTCCTTCCCCCAGAATGACTGCATCCTCAGGCAGGAGTAACATAACTGGTGGTCTTTCTTCTGCATACATCAGACAGCATACTGAGATATAGTACATCTTCTTGTCCCTGGAGCCAACCCAAGGAGCTTTACGCCCCAGGAGTCTCTCCTTAACTTCCATAATCCCTGGTGGCGTAAGGGGTAGATGCTTCCACCCCCCTGCAGGAGGGAAGGCATGAAACCCTGTCCCTGGCTCAACACAACACAACACAACACAACACAATACAACACAACACACTCCCCCTAAGGGGAGAGGCAACAGAGAACATCTACATTTAGGTTGCAACCCCTTTTTATTACCAGGGGAGGGTCCCGGGTCTTAGCCTTGGTTATGGGCAGTACCTAGGCCTTGGCCCCACCCCCCTGTCTCCCTACTTTGTAGGGAGTTGTTTACTGCAGCAAGGGCAGGGATTAACCATAACACTGCCTGTGCTGGTACCAGGACTTATGTGTTAGGCAGAGAAGTTTAGTAGCCAGGGGTTACCTGGCTACAGCACACATGTATAGAATAAGGCCCTAAGCATAAACTGCTTATAATTGATACATTAAACCTCTGCATACAAGTGCAAACTAAAATATGACACCTCGAGAAGAATTCCTAAAGCAGAAAGTAGAGATTGTGGTACACACCATAATTTTTGCAAGTAAGCTCTGAGAGTCATTCAGCACAACTGGGTAAAAAAGGGTTACAAATATAAATGGCTATAGTCTATAGCAGGGGTGGGGAACGTCAGGCCCGAGGGCCGTATAAGGCCCCCAAAATCATTTGGTCTGGCCCTGCTATAACCGGGGTCGCGCTAATTTTAAAAAAATGGCCGCCAAGCGCCCGATCGGGAGGAGGTGGTGTGAGGCGCCGGCAGCCCTACACGATCCCCAGCAGCCACCGTACTAGCCCCAGCAGCCACATTACTTCCCCCGCAGTAGTCCCCGCACTTCCCCAGCAGTTCCACCCGCACTTACCCCAGCAACCACCCTACACGATCCCCCCAGCAGCAGCAACTACCAGGGGTGGGGGGGGGGGGGGAGAATCTGTGTGCCTGTCTGTGTCTGTATGGCCCGCGAACGATGTTATAAATATCCAAATGGCCTTTGGCAGAAAAAAGGTTCCCCACTCCTGGTCTATAGATATCTATTGCTGTTAAGGCCTTGGTCATGTTTGGCGCTTGCTGGCGGAAGCGTGCTGACGCGCGCTCCCGCTCAGCACTGAGCCCCTACAGTCGCAATTAGAGCGGCTTTAGTAGGGGCTCACCTGCGCTTCCGCGCGCTTGCGGAAGCGCAGGTCTTAGGGGAATTTAAAATTCCCCCTCTTGCCGGCGAGACAGGCCGGTAACGTGAGCGGTTCGCCCAATGAGGGTGAACCAGCTCCGTGACGTCACTGGCCCGCCCCCGGCCAGTGACGCGCCCGCCCGCCCCCTGACGGTCTGTCCCCCTTCTGCCACGATCCATGTCTCCTGTGGTTGTGTGTCTGTGTGTGCATGTGTGTGTGTGCATGTGTGTGTGTGCGTGTGTGTGCGTGTGTGTGTATGCATGTGTGTGTGTGTGTGTGCGTGCATGTGTGTGTGTGCATTGTGTGTGCATGTGTGTGTGTATGTATGTATATGTGTGTGCATTGTGTGTGTGTGTGTGTGTGTGTGTGTGTGTATGTGCATGCATGTGTATGTACTGCACCGACACACTTTATTCGAGCAAATACCCAGTATGTACCTGGCAGATACCTGGAATGCGCCGCTCCTCACCTCTGACAAGCCCCGTTGCGTTTGCCTTCCCAGCCTGGGTTCATGCCTGGCTGACGGGCGGCTGATCTGTTAAATGATAATGATTAGGATTTAATAGGCTGCAATGCTTCGCGTGTCTACCAGATGGCATAAATTCATGAATTGTAATGCAGTATATATATATATACTGTGCAGTATTGCAGCCAGCGGGAATAAAATGCTTCAATCCCTGCCTGGAAAATACCTCAATGCACTCGGGCAGAAAACAGTCACAAACCTCAATACACCCGGGTATACCCGAATTCGTGGGACTAGCCGAGCTCGAATAAAGTGTGTCGCCAGTGTATATGTGTGTGCATTGTGTGTGTGTGTGTGTGTGTGTGTGTATGTATGTGTGTGTGTGTGCCTGTGTATGTGTATGTGTATGCGTGTGCGTGTGCGTGTGCGTGTGCGTGTGCGTGTGTATGTATATGTGTGTGCATGGTGTGTGTGTGTATGTGTATGTGTATGTGTGTGTGTGTGTGTGTGTGTGTGTGTGCCTTTGTGTGTGTGTGTGTGTGTGTGTGTGTATGCATGTGTATGTGTATGCATGTGCGCACGCGTGTGTGCGTGCGCGTGCGTGAATATATTTATCAAAGTTGCACAATGTTAATAAATAATTTATTCTCACATGTCTTTTTTTTAATTTTTTAAATATTATATAATATACACACACACACACACACACACGTGTTCCCCAGTGACACACAAACACACAGACCACTTCAAAGTGACACACACACTGACAGCTACCAAGTGACACACACACACAGTGATACCCGCCTCCCAAGCGCTTGCTGTCTCCTCTGTCAGGACAGCAAAAAGCTCCTGGTAGAGCGAGTGGCAGCAAGCGAGAGCGAGCAGCAGCACCTAGGCGCTTACTATGTCCCAGGCCTAAGTTTCAGGACCATACAGGGGTGTAGCTATAGCCCGGGCAAAGCCTGGGGGCCCATGCTCTTGGGGGGCTCGCTCAGGGTCGCCGACAGGGGTGAGGGCCGAGACATTTGGCCCAGCAGTCTAGCTGACGACCACAGAAATCAGGAAATCAGGGCCCCCTTCCTCCTCCGGGCTCCTTAACGGCAACTTGCCGGCTGGATCGTGAGCTGTGAACTGTGAGCAGTGAGATGGCAGAAAGCATGCAGCATAGGCTGGGGGCGGAGCTGAGGCAGAGATCTGCAGAGCTCTGCCCACCCCTGCTCTCCATGAAATCAGGGGGAGGAGTTACTATGTGCCGCTGTGGGAAGGTGTGCTGTGTGTATGTGTGTCAATTTGCTGTGTGTCAGTTGGTTGTTTGTGTGTCAGTTTGTTGTGCATGTGTGGTGTGTTTCAGTCTGGCAGTGTGCGTCAGTGTGTCTGTATGCTGTGTGTGTGTGTGTGTGTACCTGCTCACTAGGAAGGAGGATCATAGCCATTTAAGCTCTCTCACATTCATGACCAGCAGCCCTCCTCACGACTACTAACCTCTGTAGCATCTGTTATAAGGATTTTTTTTGTTGCTACACAGCATATATTAAATAGACACTTACTACCATATTCATTCCCCTCACTGGGAGAGTGTCCACCTGTTCTACTGATCCTATACCCAGGACAAACTATAAAATAGCTACTAAACTACTGCTCTAAAACAAATATATGTACACCATTCCTATCTACAGTACAGTATAAACAAACGATACATATGTTTTACACTCTAATACAGATTAGAAGTTATACCTTTTCTCACTGTGCATTAGAAATAAGCTGAGCAATTGTGCTCTGTTTTAGCCATTCTTATTACCATTAATTATGCGTAACACGTGGTTATTGCAACCAACGCACAAATTAAACATTTTGGTATAATTTGGGGATGAACATTATTTTAACGCCACTGTAGTTTTGGAGCACCATTATATGTATGTAATTTATCTTATTGCTGTATTTATTTTAACCATGCCTATTAAAATTATAAGTTTTATCATCTATTAATTTTGCCCCCTTTTCCGGTGGCATGCACTATCAAGTTATTTCCTTATTTTATGCACTAGTAAAAAAAAAATCTATTATTCTCGCATATCCCAGGTAGCACACACCTCTCTACAACGCGTTCTAAGAGTTGAGCGAGGTCTCTCTGTATGTGTCTGTTAATAAACAGCAAGAATAATTGGAAATAGCTCTTACTTACATAAGG
This sequence comes from Ascaphus truei, assembly GCF_040206685.1. Taxonomy (NCBI): domain Eukaryota; kingdom Metazoa; phylum Chordata; class Amphibia; order Anura; family Ascaphidae; genus Ascaphus; species Ascaphus truei. The sequence continues at coordinate 38,972,921 of NC_134486.1, forward strand.
AACTGTTCAATAACAGTGAAAAATAACAACAATAATAATAAGAGTAGAGCATGTATTTAATAGTTGGATATATACAGTACCTGTGGCTTCTTCTTGCCAATTGGTGGAAGAGGTTGTGTTACAGGGAAAGAAAAGGAAGGCCTACAATCTGGCCAATCAACAATCCCTTCAACATCATTCTTCTTCTTTGAACGATCTTTATGGCTTAATGGCCTTGCTCTTTGTAGTCGAAACTCCATCTCATCTGGGTATTGTCTATAAGGTGAGTTAAACATACCTGCAACCTGAAGAAAAGAAAAATAGATAAGGTATATATATATTTTTTAAAGCATATAATTTTATGAAATCTTGAAATAAAAGAATGCAATAAGAGCACTGGAATTAGCTTCCCTTCCGCCTGAACAAAGCGTATAGACAAAAGCGCCGTCTGTTTCTGGAATATTTTCCCCACGTAAGAATGGAGGAAGAGATTAATGACTATTTACAGTACTTCTTTAGACACTTTTAGGTGTGTGGGGAATAAAGCAGCATTTTAATCATTAGACTTTAAAATGGGAATTTGTTGGAGAGTTTTTAACTTATGTCAATAAAGTGGGATATTTTGTTAATGTCAAAAGCACCCCTTCTCTTGTCTCTTTTCTTTGTTTTGGACAGAGAATTGCAATTCACCTGTATGCAATTAAAGCTTCAGTTATCATAGCCAGTTAGGCATGCACACTACTTTAAAATGTCTCCAGAGCTATGTGACATGCTAAACATCTAAATTGTGTATTGTCAGTGTTGGAAATACTGTATGGTAACCAGGTATCTCCAGATTATTTGTTCTAGGCTCAATCCGTTTAGGTTGCTACAGATGCAGCCACCAGTATTAGATCACTTGCCTTGGAAAATCTGGGGCAATGCTTCAACATTTCTGTGAGATTCCTAACGGCCTAATTCAAACGGAATGGGACTGCAGGTACCCCTGCTGTGTTAATCCGATGGGCCATTAGGAATCTCACAGAAATGTTGAGGCATGTTGAGGCATTTACTGTGAGATGAGATACCCAGGCAAGTGACCGAATACTGGTGGCTGCATCTGTAATAGATAGTGTTACTGGCAATGAGAGGTGCAGAACAAGGACTGAATGTGCCTTTCCCCTAGCAAATGATAATGTACTTAATTATCAACAATCTTCAATAAGACAAATAATGTTCAGAGACTACATTTAACTATAAATCCACTCATGCACTGGAAAACATTAAACACCAAAATAAAATATCTATTTCAAAAAATGTTTTAGGTTAAATGTACTGAAGACCTTCATCCATTTTAGAAAATGTCCTGGGATGTGACATAGGGAGCCATAACTTTGGCTCTTTGGATCAAAGCATCTTGATACTTTGATGCAAGTGACAATGTTTACCCACTCCCACTTATCATTTTGGGAAGTGGATATAGGAGTTAGAGGGGGAGACAGTCCATGTAATACTATGAGATGTATAAATATTTCAGCCTATAACTGCTGTAGTTTTCCTCACTCTTTGTGTCAAATAAATCCCCCAGGTCTGAAGTGGCTTTAACCTCTGCTTCACACAGATCTGCAATAATAAACAGTAATAAACAGGAGTAGTAAGATTCATTGATATGCCACTGATGTAAATGGATGCAGAAGAAAAATGGTGTTCCACTGTTTTGGGATGAATTGCTCCTCTTAATACACATTCCTCCAATGTGTCACATGAATCTACAATTACATTTTCAGACATCTCTAAAGTAAATGCAGAAAATTGTATTAGTGTTCTGGGACTTTGAGGGAATCAGGCAAACTATTCTAGACGTGGAAAGTATGATTTGAAAATGAAAATTGACCAGAGTGTGTACTGTGGGGAAAGCAGGACCCTGAAACCGCTGGGTACAATCAAGTACAGAGACAGAGCTCTTCTCCAACATTGCTGTCACCTGAGAATTATGAGAAACTCATGTGGTGCCAGTTGGGCTCTTGTTATTCAAAGTACTGTACCTGGCAAGAGCCTTCTTATTGATATTAATAAGATTGGCTACAAAAGTGAAGAAGAGGCCATGAAAAAATAGACAACAGGGATCATGGAACAAAGATGGTAAAATAGAGTGAGACACAAGGGCCAAAATGCTGTATCTAATTTAAAAATAACCTTAAAACATAAATGCAATAACTGCTGTAACACAAGGCAAACTATATTAGAAATCAGAGTGGTGTGGCCACTTTTTAGCTAGTACTAAATTATTTCTTATTTTCATACATTCATACATGGCAGCATTTTGACTTTTGACTGTGGTTAAAGGTGTTCGCCAGGTCACTTGGATGGCTGCAGCGGTGAACTCGATGCCCTGTATGAATCTTTCGTTTTCTATTGCAATATAAGGACTTAAGTAATAACTATACAGATCAAGCCAGACTCAGTGTCCGGTACCGAGTTCCAAGAAGCAAGAGTCAGCGGTGCTGAAGACAGTGTCTGCCATGATCACTTTACGGGGGTTCCATGCTTCCTAATCGGGTCCACCACAGCATTAATCCTCTGGTGCCATGATCAACGTGGTGGTGGCAGCGGCATGAAGACAGAAAGCTCGGATACATCTGATGTATAGTATAGAGCAGTGTCCTCTTGTTACTCTGTCTCTGCCCCCTCTCTCCTGTGACTCTCTGTCCCCACTGTATCTTGTGACTCTGCCCCCACTGTCTCCTGTGCTTGCCCCCTTGACTCTCTGACCCCTCTGTCTCCCGAGACTCTCTGCCCCCACGGTATCATGTGACTCTGCCCCCACTGTCTCCTGTGACTGCCCCCTGCAACTCTCTGCCCGTGACTCTCTGACCCCTCTGTCTCATGTGACTCTCTGCCCCCATGGTATCTTGTGTCTCTGCCCCCACTGTCTCCTGTGCCTGCCCCCTGCGACTCTCTGACCCGTGACTCTCTGACCTCTCTGTCTCCTGTGACTGACTGTCCTGTTCTGGGGGTGCCTCAGCAACTGAGCACTGTGATTAGTGGTGCCCCGAGAGAAAAAAAAGGTTGAAAACCCCTGGTTTAGAGTAAATTGCTCATAATATTTGTCAAGACTAGGCAAGAAAGTACAAATTAAGTTGAATGTTATTGTTAGATATGAGTCCGTGCGTGATCCAGGGGGAGCATGGGAGAAAAGAATATAAAAAAACACAATATAAGTGCAGACAGTTTGATACTGGGTGAATTAAAGTGATTTTTATCTTGGCTCATGAGTGTTGCCTACTCACAAGATTTAAATAGGACACGGGCAGTTTAGACACAATGGTCTCAGTGGACTGGATCTGTGGATTCTGAGTATGATGCGATCTTCACTCTCAGCCAGACAGCATATGTGTGGAGGGAAAGAGAGTATACATAGTGCAGACCAGTATGGTAAAAAGGTATAACTTTATAGAACTTTAAAAATGAACACTTACAATAAAAACATTAATTTCAGGCATGTATCACAATAATTGTGAGTGGAAGGAGGTGGACTGCAGATCTTAGGGCTCACCCGCCACCTTTGCTGCGCAGGCACTGCGAGGGAAACTGCTCCGCTGGAGGGTCCTTCTCAGTGGTATCCGCCTTCTGGGAGAGAGGAGTAGGACGGAGATCGGGAGCCCACCACCGGAAGTGACGCAGCGGGACTACACGGGAAGTGACGTATCGGAGTCACTCGAGTACCATCAGACGGCGTACTTCTGAAGTGGGGATACCGCAGCAGACACACACCAGGGAGATTGGAGCCTCCAGCATCCGAGTACCCGGGAAGGGACTGAGAAGGACCCTCCAGCGGAGCAGTTTCCCTCGCAGTGCCTGCGCAGCAAAGGTGGTGGGTGAGCCCTAAGATCTGCAGTCCACCTCCTTCCACTCACAATTATTGTGATACATGCCTGAAATTAATGTTTTTATTGTAAGTGTTCATTTTTAAAGTTCTATAAAGTTATACCTTTTTACCATACTGGTCTGCACTATGTATACTCTCTTTCCCTCCACACATATGCTGTCTGGCTGAGAGTGAAGATCGCATCATACTCAGAATCCACAGATCCAGTCCACTGAGACCATTGTGTCTAAACTGCCCGTGTCCTATTTAAATCTTGTGAGTAGGCAACACTCATGAGCCAAGATAAAAATCACTTTAATTCACCCAGTATCAAACTGTCTGCACTTATATTGTGTTTTTTTATATTCTTTTCTCCCATGCTCCCCCTGGATCACGCACGGACTTGTACAACCTGAGGGACCAGTGGAACCAGTCCCTAACCAGCTGGGTCGAGCAGGGGGTCTTTATATCATTTTTTATACACTTTAATATTATACACGTGTGTACATGCATTTGTCATATTCCTGCATCAATTGATTTAAGAATAACCACTGTATATTGATAGTGGACACTAGTAGAGTTAGCGCTTTATATTCACTATAACACAGCACATTGTTAGATATGAGTGCAGAAAAGCATAAAGAATTGCACAAAATGTGAATTGAAGGTCTCGTCATGTCATATAAGTGTAGCCGGGACCCCCCTTTCTCACCCTTGCTAGTGGGGGGAAGTTGCGCCTGCGCGGATGTGAGTTGCCAAAGCCCGCGAAGGAGGAGAGTGCTAATTGGTGGGAGGTGGCGAGACCCTTGTCCCAGCAGCCCCGCGGGTACCTTGTGACAGGGTTGATCCAATGGGCTAAGAGTGTGGACGAGGAAAAGGGAGGTGGTTGCATGCACTTGGGGCAGAGCGAGAGAGGAGCAGGAGAGGAGAGAGAGCTCCGGTGTAGGGGAGGCCCCAAAACCACCCTGCATAGGCGTGTGCCCCAGCACAGTTAGGCCCTGAGTCACGGTAGAGACAAGCCGAGCTAGGGATTGCCGTAGTGAGGTTCCTGATCCCCAATTGTATCAGTCGAGTGGAGCAGGACTGTCCTAATTGGCGGGAGGTCTGGGCGCAGACCCCGCTATTCGATTTCGAGTGTCCGGGTGGGATCGCCCTGGATCACCGCGTAGTGGGAGGACGACTTCTGCTTCGGGTGGATCCTTTGTGAAGAGAGTAGCGGTCCTGGGTATCGGAGTACCCGGCAGGTATTTCAACAGGTGCACCAACGGTACCATCCATTCATTCGGGACTCAGTGGCTGTGCAGTCACACACATATATGTACACATATTTGGCTCACTTGGGCGCGGGAGGACTTATCCCTTGAGGGATCGGACACGGGGTGGGATCACCCGGTGGAGGGATCGGGGAGTGTTGGCGTCCGCCGTGGCGCAGTGTTGAGTGTCTCCGGAGGGAGTGTATTGCATGTATATTCACGTGAGAGTTCAAATGCAAGTAAAAGAAGTTGGTTACAATAATAGGCTTTGTGTTAGTGATTGCTGTATACGTATATGTCCTGCGAAGATCCACTCCCCCTCTGGCGGGAGCTGTCGCAGGTGGAGGCGCTGCACCCAGTATAGTTATTACGTGAGTACCCCAGGCTCTCCGTGGCAGAGATTTAGGCCCTGTGAGCCTACAGGTGATACAGCACATAGTAGCGGCCTGCAAGCGATAGGAAGCAGGGCTACATAAGGTATCCATACTGCCACCGACTGGCATTAATATCTGCTAAACATTAAATCGTCTGACCAAGTGATTTAGGAAAGAAAAGGTAAAATATGTCCTGTGGAAATTGATTACATTTTAGTGTTCTGTTTTTATCAAATACCACATGTATTATTATTCAAACTGTACACAACCCTGCTCGCTACTTGAATTACATTATTTCCTTTCCCCATACCTTTACATCAGTATTGTTTTAATACTGTCATTTTCCTAAAGAAACTATTCACAAAACGTATAACTTTCTTTGAAATGTCATTTATATTATTTTCTTTTGACAGTAATCCTCAGGGATTGTGGCACATTTTCCAGCACCAAGATATTCTTTTAAACAACTTATGAGGGCTGCTGCCGAGATGGCTTTCTGGGACTTCATTTTCTGTAGCAATTTTCTGAAGTGACAAACACTATGGGGAAATCTGTGCTAACTGTTAAAAAACCTACAGCTCAGTTATTCGTAGTACTGTCATGCTAACTTCCAACTCAATAAGTACCAGGAAATCTCAAGAGGGAACCCTGCTAATAGCTTCTCACTGACCTTCTTGCATCAGGCCCTGCTGTTGACTGCTGGCTCTATGGTGAATATGGCAAATGAGGTGTGAAAGTGCTGCTTTTTTTTTCTTTTTTTTTTAAAGGCCATGATTCTGACATGTCAGAAAATGAGCTATACAATAGATATACTTTTTTTTTTTTTCTCTCTCCTCTAGAATCCCTTTCCCCAAGAAACCCATGCACACTTTCCATCATGGAAAGTCATGCATGACCTAGAATATTAATTGTGCCAGGTCAAGCATACTGGTAAATGTATCATTTGTTATCCAGTCGTCCTTAGCCCTACATTAATATTTTCAATCATTTTGCATTTCTGACAATCCATCTTCTGGCTTCCCTTCCATCATATTTTCATAATTAAGCACATGAATAAAGAAGTAAGACACGTTGAGACTATAAAAAAATTCCCTCAGACATCAATGAACATTATGCCATAAAGCCTTCATGACTTCTTTTTTTTTTCTCTCCTTTATTACTTCATCAATTGGCCTTAACTTCAGACATGTCTGAGTGCTGCCAAGACTGCGTTATACTTTTAAGTAAAAAACAAAACCTGCAACTAAATGATTCAATATTCAGTTACCCGCAAAATAACAATGATCAATGCTTTTAAACAACACGACCAAACTTCAGTTTAAAAGTTGCCGCCTTAAAATGCTCTTTGCTGCAAAAATGAGTCTGAATATGTAATACAGTTATTTTACTTCGTTCGAAGCACTGAACTTTTATTTATTGAAAAAGTACGACAAAACGTTTCATTTGGGTCCTTTGGTAAATCCTTTTTTTCATGGGAATAGTTAAACACGTTTCAACAACTATTTGTTTGTCTTTTTTTTGTAAGTGGAATTCCATTGATTTATTTGCCATTTAAAATAACATTATAGTAAAGACGTAGAAAACTCCAACCAAGCAGTTTCATTTCGAGAGACTGTGTGTGGCTATTGGGATTTTCTTTCTTTTGAATACAGCGTTTTAAGGGAAACTAGGTAGTACGTTGACCGTAAAAGTAAAGGCATGAAGGAGAGCTGTGAATGAAATATTTGCTAGAGAAGGGACTGCTGAATCAACAGTGACCATTGCACTTCATCATAATTATCAGGACAAACTACTGCCAAGGGATTTATAAAAATCCCACTCAGCAAATAATTGCCCTGCTGTTAGGAGATAGTCAGAGTGTTAACACACTGTCACAGTCCAGCGTTTAGTATGATATTCACTATTCAATTACTCTTGCTGTGAACTAAAGGGAAACATGATCACTTCTCAGCTACTACACTTATAATTGTACAGGAAACCTGTTAACTTCAAGATATAGTGCAGATCTGTTTTCTTTTGGCAGAAAATGAGCATCTCCAGTACATTCAAGATTTAGGAGATTTAAGATTAAGATTTAGGTAATGTCGATGCTGATTTACCACGCCACACCAATGGCGTTGCCTCTTGTTGTTTGAATTTTATCTCATACAGGTAACAGTTTATATATACAGTAGTTTGGCTTAAATTTTTTTTTTTTAAAAAGACTGCACATCAATTTCGGTTGTTGATAAAGTATTTTAAAGCTGTGAAATCATTTTTTTTCCCCGCCAAGTTTATACTTGCAAGATGTAGATATTTACTAAGCAGTGCTTATTCACAAGACATTCCACCAAACCATAAGTAACCTTATAGCCCATTTACTTGAATGGGCCATAACAGCGTCCTCCGGTGCCAAAATGTGTCCTATGAAATAGTCCCCCCTCACCCCTCTTAGTAGTATGGGCTATTATCTGTACAGGAAATATAAGCAAATACATACTAAGTATCACAAGATCATTGGCTTATTGATCTTATTTGTCAATTTCACATAAATATCTTCACATTTCTAAAGATACTGAATCCAGAAAGTTTCTAGCTTTTCCAACGGTTTAAGTCTTATCCAAAAGGGTTTCTAATTTAAATCTTTCGTCTAGAAAATAAATTTGAATATTCACTTGTCATGTCAGAATAAGCGGAGCTATCAAATCCTTGTCAGCACTCTTATGCTGTCCCAAGAATTGCAGACGACTCACACACATGGCCTTTATGTTGGTCTCAGATTAGTATGGCATTTTCTTTTGTCCAACCAGCTGATTGCTTGTTGGACAACGACCAGTTACATCTTCTACATCTTTGATTCAGAGACGCTAAATGTGGGAGCATGGCCATGTGTTCACCACAACAGTTATTACATGACCAGGACTTCCTACTTCCAGAGATACATATCTCTTTTCAGTTGAAATGTCCCAGTCACGTGGGCCAATAGGAAGCCGCACCGCATTACATCAAAACTTCTTATTGGCCTGAGTGATGTGGGACATTTAAATGTCTCTATTATGTTAGGCTCACAGTTTCTCTGACTGCAGAGATACCGCCACCCCGTATGGAGATAAGTATCTCTAGAAGCAGGGGCTCCCACCAGCTAAAATTAACACAGTTCAGCTCCAAAGACCCCGTGCTTCAATCCTGTGAAGAAAAAAAAATTAACAAAAAATATATTTAAAAAATTGAAACCTGGAGACTTCCTGTGACGTCAAGAGGAATGGCTGCCTGAGAGACTTGCTCCAGAGCCCCTCCAAAGAATAATTTAAGATCTAGCACCCACCCCCAGAATCTCCTAACAAACCTTGCAGCCCTGAACCCCAAAAGACTTATTGGGCATAAGAGTGGCCTCTCCCTGCGTGAGGGGTAGCCAGCGCTCTGGGAAGCCCCCTGTGAGTCCCGACCCCCGGTGGAAGTCTCCCCCCTGCCTCACTCACAAAATTGGAAGGGCCGTCTGGAGGAACAGGGCAGTCTCGGGAGGTAAGAGAGGCGGTGTAGCTCCGGGTGACCCGCGGAGTCCGGCCTGACAGCGGGGTTCAGGGACGGAGCCCCCCCCCCATGCGGTGTTTGAAGCGCGCCCGCAGCAGCCTCTCGCGGCCCCGTAGGGAAGCCTGTGAGCACCACCTCTCCGCTGCGGTCCCCGTATCCCCCACGAGACAGATTAAAATAAATAAAGTTAAACACCAGAACCGGCGATCCCGGCAGGGGAGAGCGCTGGGATGGTACCCTTTAGCTGAGGGAGCTGCAGGTCCCAGACACGTGAATGAGGGGGAGGAAGCGGCCATCTTAGGGGAGCACCCCACTGAGGCACCATCTCCACATAAAGGGGTATAAAGCTGGTTGTTCTAATTACCAGGAACTTGGCCCTGCTGCCTGAGCCTCAGGGTCCCACAACCCCCCAACTTCCCAGCAACATTGTACTGAATGAAATAAATACATAACTCTATTCAGCTGCACCAGAAACACCCGAGTGTCTGCAACATTCTCACACCTCTCCCCCACCCTCAAATAAAAAGGAATAAAAACAATTAAAGAGGGGACTTTCGTCAACGTCGAGGGGCCCCTAGCTTAGGAGAAGAGCTCCCATATACCCTCCTGAGAAACCTTGTTCCTCCCCCTCCCTCCCCGCTTCCCCCCCTCCCCCCCTTCCCTTCACCCCCTCTCTCCCCCCCTTCCCTTCCCTCCCTCCCTCCCCCCATTTCCCCCTTCAAATCCCCTCCCCTTCCCCCTCCCCTCCTCTTTGTTAACTGATTTTTACAGAAGCAAAGGCTGAGGCCCCTCTTGCCAATGTTCCATATGCTCCACACTATGCCACTCTCCTCCCCCCCATCCCCTCCCTCTCCGCTCCCCCCCCCCATCCCCTCCCCCAACCAGGTTAAGGGTATTTGCATTCACCACTAAAAACAAGTTTCTCTGTTATCTGTATACTTATTCTTGTACCCCTACCCCGCCTGTAAATACTCTCCTAATGATTCTCCGTTGAATTATCGGAGGGCACTCGGTCCTTGTCTCCGGCTTCCAGACATGCTCTACGGTCCAGAAAGCTCTCCAGGGTTTATAACCCCCTTTCCTTCTTCACCTTGGTGATTGAGGATCCTCGCTCAGGGCCACTGTTAGGCCCACAACTCCCTTCTCCTCCTACTGTTTCTCCCCCCAGTTCCCCCCCATCCCCCTCCCCGCCCCTATCCCTCCCATCGGAGGACCCCAACCTTACGAAGTCTTGCTGTGGGCCATGAAGCCCCGCCGCGGCTCCTATACAACCCAGTTCTAGCCCCCCTTCATGGGAATCCAAAGGGCTGTGAGGCCTTGAGCTTCACAAACAAACACCCCACAAAATGTCTTCTATAAAACTTATCTCCCTTAATGTAAAAGGCCTAAATTCGGTAAAAAAAAGAAAACTTGCATTCCAAGAATTTAAAAAATCAAAAGGAGATATCCTTTTATTACAAGAAACGCACTTTGATTCCCCCAATCCGCCAAACACGTTTAAAAGTATATTCCCCCAAGCATTCTATTCCTCCTCTCCAAATAAAAAAAGAGGAGTGGCCATACTAATTAAAAACAATGTACCCTTCTCCCTTGCAAAAGCCACCCCAGACCCTGATGGGAGATATCTGATCCACCAAGGTACCCTATCTGGGTCCCCCATCACTCTAATTAACTTGTATCTCCCTAACGAAAATCAAACTTTGTTCCTAAAAAAATTCCTAGAAGACATAGACCCACAAGCCCTCATCTCGGCAATCATAGCCGGAGATTTTAATATGGCAGCCTCACCTATGCTAGACAGGTCAACAACGCCATCTACACCCCTCTCTTCCCAGTCTCAAAAAAAGGCAAAGAACTTTAGAGACATCATGGAGAGTTTCTCTTTAACAGATATATGGAGGGCTCAGCACCAAGGTCAGAGGGACTACACATATTTTTCTGCCCCTCATCAGTCCTATTCCAGGATCGACTACTTTCTAGGTACCAAAAATATTCTCCAAGCATCCTCACACTCGAACATTGGCCCAATTACCTGGTCTGATCACGGCCCTGTCGAACTCACCCTCTCCTCTCTGCCCTTCGTCAAAAGCAATTCATACAATTGGAAATTGAATGACTCCCTGCTTAATTGCCCCTAAACAGAGAATATTATCAGACAAAAGCTCTCCATTTTTTTTCCAAATAAACAAGGGTTCAGTCTCAGCCCCAGCAATATTATGGGAAGCTCACAAAGCTTCGATAAGAGGAGACCTTATCTCTATCGCCTCCTATAAGAAAAAAATGAAACTCAAGTTGCAGAATGAACCCACAGATAAAATTATACAGCTCGAACATATTCATAAATCTAACCCTTCCAAAAAGGTCCTAAAATTGCTATCCCAAGCTAGTGCGGATCTAAAGCAAACACAACTCGAAGAGGTGGAGAGAGCGCTGAGGTGGACCAACCAAAAGTATTTTGACAAGGGCAACAAAGCAGACAGACTACTAGCTACTAAACTTAGAGGGGCCCGGATTAAATCCCAAATCTCCAAAATTCGCATTAAAAATGGTCAGGTCATCTATATAGAGAAGGAGATAGCCCAAGAATTCGCAAAATTTTACTCAGACTTATACAATCTACATCCCCCAGGCCGAGAACCCGTCAATCCCGAGACAATAGCGCAATACCTTGCACAATGTAATCTTCCCTCTCTCTCTGAAGAGGAGCTAGAAGGCCTACATAAACAAATCTCCCAGGAAGAGCTAGCTGGAGCCATTAAATCCCTCAAATTAGCCAAAACACCCGGCCCTGACGGATTTTCCAATATTTACTATAAAACATTCATGCCAACTGTAACCCCCTATCTGCTCGATATATTTAACTCCTTTCTGGCAGGCGATCCGATTCCCTGACAATACCCGCAAAATTGTGGATATCATTGACCATGTGTATCTCACTGGAACTAGGGCCATGGTTCTAAGTCTCGACGCTGAAAAAGCGTTTGACAGAATCAAATGGTCCTACCTAGATCAAACTTTGCTGAAATTTGGCTTCAGTGGCCCATTTCTCCAAGGAGTCAGAGCCCTTTATCAAAACCCCACGGCACACATTAAGCTCTCAGGCGGATTATCAGATCCGATACAAATGAAAAACGGAACCAGACACGGATGTCCATTATCCCCTTTATTATTCGCCCTATCAATTGAACCTCTTGCGGCTAAAATTAGAGACGAAACCAGTATAAAAGGGGTAATGATTTCTGAAACAGAGTACAAAATCTCTCTGTTTGCCGACGACGTAATACCCACCCTCACCAGCCCCCATATCTCCCTCCCCAACCTCCAAAAATTACTAGACCAATTTGGAACAATTTCAGACTACAAAGTCAATATGGATAAGTCAGAAGCTCTCAACTGAACTCTCCCAGAGCTGACGTGGAAACTGCTACAGCATAATTATAAATATAAATGGAGTACAACCAATATTAAATATCTTGGGGTTAAAATCTCAAATTCATATAGGTCCCTATATCAGTACAATTCCCCCCCCCCCTCCCCTATTCGACCAGATTAAAAAAGACCTTGAGTCTTGGAGCAAACTCCAAATCTCTTGGTTTGGAAGAATACTTTCAATCAAAATGAACATCCTCCCGAGACTTCTCTATCTCTTCCAAACCCTCCCCATAGTCGTTCCACTTCCAGCTCTAAAGAACATCCAGTTCCACATTTTCCAGTTCATCTGGAAAAACGGGAGACCAAGGGTCCCGAAGTCGGTAATGCTATCCCCCAAAATGAAGGGGGGGCTTGGGGTCCCTGATGTGATCAAGTATTACCAAGCGGCACAGCTGAGGCAGGCTGTAGCTTGGAATTACGACCCGGCCTCCTCATGCTGGCTCTCAATAGAATCCCATTACGCGGCCCCCCTCCCCCACCCCGTGTCCCTCTGGTCCCAGGGGGGCAAGGAAAAAAGCCCTAGGAAGTTTGACCTAGAATCAATGAGATGTACGTGGGACATATGGCTCAAAAATAAAGGGAAGTATGGCCTGTTAGCATCCCCCTCTCAACTTACCCCCATCTTTAGAAACCCAAATTTCCCGCTAGGGTGTTCGCAAAGACAATTTGGTCAATTTCAAGACCTGAACATCAGGCTGGTTGCAGATCTGCTGAAGAAGGGACAGCCCTTCACCTTCCAGGAGCTCCGGGATAAACATCAGACCCAGGATCTCCATTTACTGCTGCGACACACTTTATTCGAGCAAATACCCAGTATGTACCTGGCAGATACCTGGAATGCGCCGCTCCTCACCTCTGACAAGCCCCGTTGCGTTTGCCTTCCCAGCCATGGTTCATGCCTGGCTGACGGGCGGCTGATCTGTTAAATGATAATGATTAGGAATTAATAGGCTGCAATGCTTCGCGTGTCTACCAGATGGCATAAATTCATGAATTGTAATGCAGTATATATATATATATACTGTGCAGTATTGCAGCCAGCGGGAATAAAATGCTTCAATCCCTGCCTGGAAAATAATGCAATGCACTCGGGCAGAAAACAGTCACAAACCTCAATACACCCGAGTATACCCGAATTCGTGGGACTAGCCGAGCTCGAATAAAGTGTGTCGCCAGTGTATTTAAATACCTGCAAATTAGGCACTTTCTCTCTTTGGTCTCCCAAAATGCCAAATTCCCCACACTAACCAAATTCGAATCCCTCTGTATCAAGGGCAGCTACCAGAAGGGGTTGATCTCCGAGATCTTCAGGGGTTTGGAGTTGACAGCGGATCCCCCAACCCATAAATATATGCAAAAGTGGTCCGCGGACTTAAACCTGACAATTGACACAGATGATTGGAAGGATGTTTGGGAATCGGCAACTAAAACCTCTATTTGTACAGTCACCAAAGAAAATATATACAAAATCCGAGTCCAGTGGTACCAGACCGCGACTAGGCTGAGCCAGATCTTCCCTGGCACACCTGATCTGTGCTGGAGGGGATGTGGTCAAAAGGGGTCATGAGAGAACATTGAGGCACATGGTCCCCTCAATTGACAGGTGCTGCAGAGCATACAATCCAACAGTGCATGGTTAACTGTTTAAGTATTTTTGCTGCAACCGGATATTGGGATTCAGAAGCATGATAAAGTTGAGCTTATTTTGATGAATTAACCCCTAGTTGGGAAGTGGTCTGGCGCTGACAAAGAGAGGGTTGTCCGGGGGAAGTCCTTGAACCCACCCGGACCCCATACATAAAGTCCAGCACTGTATAAACCAATTCACCCGGGGAAGCTCCAACGTAGTAATGAAGTAATAAAATTACTTACTGAAGTCTTGAACCCATCCGGACTTGCGTGCTTCTAGCTGTGTAGTTTAGGCAGGAAAAGCAACTCCCACCGGAGGGAAGAGAGACAGCGGGCACTGCTATGCAAAAAATGGTAGTGAAGGCTGGACTGTGCTACAAAAAATACTTTATTAGTTAATTCATGGATAAAAGAGAAGGGACCCCCCCCCCGCAGCTCTAACGCGTTTCACCCACTTAGGGCTACAAATCCCTAAGTGGGTGAAACGCGTTAGAGCTGGGGGGGGGGGCGTCCCTTCTCTTTTATCCATGAATTAATTAATAAAGTATTTTTTGTAGCACAGTCCAGCCTTCACTACCATTTTTTGCATAGCAGTGCCCGCTGTCTCTCTCCCCTCCAGTTGGAGTTGCTTTTCCTGCCAAAAGGGGGACATGGCCCACATTTGGTGGTCACGTCCAGAGATTCAGAGATATTGGTCCATGATTCAAAAATTAATACATGAGACCACGGGACTAAAGATCCCCTTAGACCCTCTGACCTTCGTGCTCGGTAAACCTATTAAAAACATCCCCACGTGAATGCCACAATTCCAAAAAACTTGGGAACCGTGGCTGCAGTCCCGACCCCCGGGGCTCCCCTAGGTCCACTTTTCCATCCCCGTATGTTTGTCCAACCTCCCCCCTTCTTCTCTATATGTTAAAATGTTAAAATGTTTATTGGAAAATCTGTCCTAATTTCGGTCATGTGCACATGACAACTCTGTATCCTCTCTTATGTTTCTTCCAATAAAAAAAAGAGTGGGGAAAAAAAAAAGTGAAACCTGTATTACTGCTTTAAGTATACAAATTGTAAAAAATGTCAAAAAAAACACAGGAATGATTTAGCAACTATTAATTATATGTATGTACTGTAGCATTGTCGTCTACATATTTAGGCAAACACATTTAGCAATTAACCGCCACGTTTGTAGAGCAGATTTTGCCATGGAGCCCAATTATACTATGGCAAGTTCTGCCCTTACTAAGAGTTTCTAACCTAATTATAGGGGGTATCTGTTATACACTGATACCTTCTGCACCTTCTAGTTGACGTCTGCATACCTATGCCTACAGTATTCATTATCAATGTGGAACATAAACTACAGCAAATAATATATACATACTGTATGTGTGACAGGGTGAATTCAGTATATCTGGGAGACCTATGTATAGGTCTGCGGTCCAGCAGTGACAGGGTTAATTACAGCTTTTAAAAGGTTGGGTTAATTAACCAGGTCCCAGCTGCCTCGTTAAGGGCTTGAAAAACACAGACTCTATATTTGTTCATGGTACTTCTTCCTGATTGCACCAGAAACCTGATTGCACATGCTGAAACTCTGAAGGGAAAAAGCCTGAAATAAGGTCTGTGCATCTTGGAACTTATGCTCTGCTTTAGCAGGGCCTTGAGAACCCTTTGCTGGGAAAAGGGCGAAGCCATTATCAAGGACTTGTTTTTTTTGTTAACCCTTTCTATGCTGAAGAAAAGGCCTGTTATTTTGTTCCATATTTTTTTTGATGGCTGAAATAAAAAGCCTATACTCAGAACACCCACATGTTGTTGCATTGTTCCTGCAACATATAATGTTAGAAGCGGGATGTTGAGCGGCATCTGCACTTGAATGGAACATTTTTTTAAAGAGTATCTGTGTGAACTGAACAGGCCAGGCAAAACACCGAACAAGCCAAACAGGGGCAATTAATGCAGGAGCAGGCTAGGCAAAACCAATAACTACTGCAGCAGCAAGTCCTGCTCCTATCTCAGCATAAGGCTAAGGCCCCGCTCCCAGAGTCAGCGCACCCGCACTGCTGACAGGCGGTGCGCTGAGATACACAGACCGCGATATGCGGTCTGTAGGGAGCGGGAGCCGGAGCGGGAGGTGGGCGGGTGGTGGGCGGTTTGACAGGGAGGGGGGGCGTGGCTTGAGCGGAGGGACCCGCTACTCTCCCCCCCCTCCCTCCACGGACTCGGGCTGGAGCTGGAAAGTAAGTTTAAACTCATTCATACACACACACACACACACGCGCACACACACACACAGGCAGGCACTCACGCACTCATACACACACACACACACACACACAGACAGAGGCAGGCACTCACGCACTCGGGCACACACATACACAGGCACACACACACGCGCACACACACACACACACACACACAGACAGGCACTCACCTGCTTTCACTCCACACTCCTCCCCGCTCCCCGAAGCCTCTCCTCCTCCCGAAGCCTCCCCTCCCCATTGGCTCACAGCCACACACGTCACGCGTCAAAGCTAGAAAACACCATTCTGTGGTGTCTCCAGCGGCTGACGCGCGACAGCGTGTGATCAGCTGTGCCGCCAGTGGGGACCGGGACCGGCTCGCGAGGATTCCCCTGCTGGTGGGGAACTCGCTACATTGCCGCCCGCGCCAACGAGCGCAGCGGGACCGAGGCCTAAGGCAGCACAGGAGGAAAAGACCAACTACTACTGCAGCAGCAGGCAGAGCGAGATGAAAAACAGGCCAGGCAAACCTGATTACTACTACAACAGCAAACCCAGCTCCTATCCCAGCAGCAAGTCCAGCTCCTTACCTAGCAGCATGCAGCCCAGGAGAAAAACCAGGTCATGCAAAACTATTGGTTTGGTCCCCTTCTGTTGCCAGACTAGAACTTCTGAACAAATGAGGAAAATGAGTCAGGCCAAGGCCAAGGGCCCAGAAGCTTTTCTGTTAACCTCTGAAAGGGTTGCCGAGGCCCAGGGCTAGTCCAGAGATCGCTGGGCAACTGCTTTGGCCCCGCTTCTCATAGGAGAAGCCCAGGCCTCATATCAGGGTCTACCTGTAAATCAGGCTATGTACTATAAACAGATAAAAGTCGCCATACTGGATCGCTTAGGCCTGACCCCAGAGGCCTACCGGCAGCAGTTCCGGAACTTGAAATTTACCTCTAAGGTGAGACCCCGGGTCGTAGCTAAGTGCTTACTGGACTTGTGTACTCGATGGATACAGCCCGAGCAGCGCACTAAGGAGGTAATTCTCGAACAATTTGTTTTGGAGCAATTTCTACAGGTGATAACCCCTCCTGCACGCTGCTGGGTAAATCGCCATGCTGTCAAACCTTTAACTGTGGCTGTTCAACTTGTGGAAAACTTCCTTGGGGCCGAGGACCAGGAGAGGGTCCTGAGACCCCCAACACAGACTCCACCAGCTCCGGCTGATACCCAAAGAGGGAGGCCGGCCCAGCGGATAAACTACAACCACTCCATCACAACCGCCAAGCCTCACAAAGGGATCAGTCTTTCCAACAATGGAGAGGTCTGGACACCGTACACCGCCGAGAGGCTTGACTTCTACCTGATGTCTGGTCATCCCCAAAAGAGGTGAACTTCAGAGGACATCGCACACAAGACCCACCCGACTCCTGGTCTCCAGTATCCAAGTCACCTGAGAGGTATCCACGTCAAACCCCTTAGAGAGCCCTCTCCATGTTCTACCTGCGGAGAACAGGGTCAGCGACATATGGAGTGCCCTCAGATGGATTGTTCCTTCAGCAGAACCGTAGCTTCAGCCTTCCCCTGAGAAAGCTGCAAACCCTGGCTACTTCCAGTCCTGATTGGGGGTAAATCCACCCAGGCCCTTGTGGATTCAGGCTCTGGGAAAATCCTTGTTTTCAAGGAACTTTTTATCACCTGAATTGCTTTCTTATGACTCCCTGTGGAGCATAGAATGTATACACTGGGATATCAAATGGTACCCGACGGCCAACGTCCTGCTACAGATAAAGGGTCGGGAGGCCTAGATAGCTCCTTGGCTCCCTGCCCCCGTTTTGCTCGGCCGGGACTGGCCCATTTAAACTGTTCCCCTTCTCTGCTGATCTGAGCCCCAGCCACTTTCCAGAGACTTATGGATAATGTGCTGAGACCTCATGGAAATTATGCTGCAGCATACTTGGACGACATTTTCATATACAGTAAACACTGGCGGGCCCATATAAACAGGATAAAAGCAGTACTCGTCTCTAAGGGAGACAGGGCTTACGCCAACTCTAAGAAATGTGCCTTAGGTGAGGCCGAAACAAAGTACTTGAGTTATGCGGTTGGAGGTGGAAAAGTAAGGCCACTGACCAGTAAGGTAGCAGCCTTGAAAGAAGTTCCGACCACCTGAATAAAAACCCAGGTGCGCTCTCTGTTGGGCTTAGCAGGGTACTATCGGCAGTTCATCCCTAATTATTCAGAAATTACTGCACCGCTAACAGACCTCACAAAAAAATGTGCCCCTACACAAGTGGTATGGTCTAGAGAAGGCCTGCACAACTCCAGTCCTCAAGGGCTGCCAACAGGCCAGGTTTTCAAGATATCCCTACTTCAGCAAAGCTGGCTCAATTAGTGGCTCAGTCATTCTGAGTGACTGAGCCACTAATTGAGCCAGCTGTGCTGAAGTAGGGATATCGTGAAAACCTATAATGTATGGCGCCATGCCCTCAGCAAAATGCCAGATGTGACGATCACACAGCATATAGTGCTCCCAATGAAGCCAGGGATTCTGGGTAATGACAGGCAAATGAGAACTCCATTAAAGAAGAGACTGAAACATGAGTGCCAGAGGTACTGTAGTACAATCTGAAACGAAGGACCAATGTGCAGTCTAAAAAACTGAGAGATCTAACTTTTTTTTGTCTACTATTTAAGAACTTTTAGATTTTTAGACCCATTGCTTAACATTATTATTTATTTTTTTTGGTATTGTGTATTCAGGTTTCATTTTGATGATTTTTTTTGGATGATGTTATAAACTTCATTTACAACAGATTTCAATAAAAATATATTTAATTTGTGGAACGTGCACATAACAGAGTGACATATACACAAATATATATTACATATATGATATATAATTTCATGATTAGTATTAACATATTTGGGGTTATTAATGTCAACTGACAGAAAAAGCAGAGGGAAAATAAAACGATTCCCATAGAAATAGAAGGGATTTTCTTGGTTAATAAATCTGGTGCAGTATTTTATTCACCAGTTTTTCCCTGGTTTTGCAGCAAGGAGAATTTGAGGCATGGCCATCATCATATTTTATGTATTGTTTAATCTGTTCAAAATTCTTTTTTTTAATGGGAACAATGTTAACATACAGTATTAATATTAATACTGCCAACATATTTCAACTTTAAAAAAAGATGAAAAGTATAACATTTTCTAGAATATTTTTCATTCTCATTTCATTAAGGCAGTGCGCTTTTTATGAAAAAGTACAAGGAGTATTCCACCAAACAAAACTACATTAAAACTAAAACTGGGAAGGATTTAAACTAAAGCAGGTACTGAAAAAAAAAGTATTATGCTTACCTGTCAATGGAATAGATGAGAAGTACAAGGACTGTTCGGTAGGTCTACTCTATTAGGACTAAATCTATATCAGGATGCTTCAAAGAACATTGTGTCCTGTGTTCTATTTTAATACCTGGCTAACTCCCAATATATCAAGCTAAAGTACTGCATAGCAACTTTCCTTGTTCCTACTTAATAAACTAAAAAGAGTGCATGATTAGTACTGAAAAAGATAGAGGTTTGTGAAAATGTAAATTAATATCAGTAAAAAAAAAACATTCTTAATAATGTTTCCTTATTTATCAATTAAGGAAATCCGGTGCAATGCAGGTCCACCTGACAGGAACTGAAAGATATCACTTCCTGATACTTGCACTCTTTATACTTTGTTAATAGGGATGGGAAAGGGTGTAGAGAAAGAACCAACACAGCGAATGTTTAGGTCTCCGTAGAGCTAGACTGTTAGTAACACTATAGGTTTCATACACGTTGTAACTCTTCCCCTATCATATTGCCTGCACTGCCAGTTGTGAACAGATCAACTTCCATTCATGCCTCATACGATTAAAGACAAGTAAGTGTCAGGCATTGTGTCAAAAGTTTGGTTTCTATGCAATTGAAAAATGAATGCTTAGTAAAAGAAAACTATAGCATGGTTCACTTTAGAAAGAAATACGATTGTATTAGAAAATACAATAAAGCAGAAAGACAACTTCGAGTTACAGTTGTTCACTGTACAGAGAACAATTGTATTAGAGGGCGAGTAAACATTTTTTGGATTTAACATATTTAGTCCTTTAAGTGACCGTACTCAACCACGTGATCACTTGGTGCATCGATCACATGGTTGCGGCGCCCCCCAAGGCATGGAAAGAAGTGGATACTGTACATTGGAGCGGTAAATGCGATGTCGTCCTACAAAATAAGCATTTAATGCTGACCCTTATGACGTGTAGAATTACTACTACTAATACATTTAATGCTGACCCTTATGACGTGTAGAATACACCTTATTACTACTAATACATTTAATGCTGACCCTTATGACGTGTAGAATACACCATACTACTACTAATACATTTAATGCTGACCCTTATGACGTGTAGAATACACCTTACTACTACTAATACATTTAATGCTGACCCTTATAACGTGTAGAATACACCATACTACTAATACATTTAATGCTGACCCTTATGACGTGTAGAATACACCATACTACTAATACATTTAATGCTGACCCTTATGACGTGTAGAATACACCATACTACTAATACATTTAATGCTGACCCTTATGACGTGTAGAATACACCAGCGGTGCGCAATCTGTGGGGCGCGACCCCCAGGGGGGGCGCGAGACTGCCGACGGGGGGCGCGGGGTTTACAGAGGCCCCGCGCGCTTCCCGAAGGCACTTAATTTAAGTGCCGGGGGAGCTGCAGGGCCTCTGTAAACCATACTTACCCGTGGCTCCGGCGTCGCCATGGCAACGCGGCGTCAAAATGACGCTGCGAGGTCATGTGACGTCACGTTGCTATGGCAACGTGACGTCATTACGCCGGAGCGCGGGTAAGTTGGGGTTGGGGGGGGCGCGGGAGCGAGGGGACAGCCGTCAGGGGGGCGCAGGGAAAAAAGTTTGCGCCCCCCTGGAATACACCATACTACTACTAATACATTTAATGCTGACCCTTATGACGTGTAGAATTACTACTACTAATACATTTAATGCTGACCGTTATAACGTGTAGAATACACCATACTACTACTAATACATTTAATGCTGACCCTTATGATGTGTAGAATACCCCATAGTACTACTAATACATTTAATGCTGACCCTTATGACGTGAAGAATACCCCATAGTACTACTAATACATTTAATGCTGACCCTTATGATGTGAAGAATACACCATACTACTAATACATTTAATGCTGACCCTTATGACGTGAAGAATACACCATACTACTACTAATTGTCACGATCTGGGAGTCACGCCGCCCTCGGCATGCTCCTCACTTACCCGCGGCTCTTCCGGACTCTCCCGCGCCTGGCAGCGATCCTTCCTCCAGGACGCCGGTCGCCATCTTGCCTAGACGCGCGCGCGCACGCCAGCACTCCCCTTCTACTGTCGGGTCTGGGCGTGTGTCCGGCCACGCGCTCGCAGGAACGGCCACACGGGGGCGCGCCCACATAGAGGAGCGTCAGCCTCTTAAAGGCATATCGCCCATTTGTAATGCTGCAATCAAATACATCCGTTCGTCTACTCCCTCCCCCAGGAATTCCTCTGGACCTATCCCTGACTCAGCCTGGCCCATTCACACACCTCCACCTTGCTACTCAGCCATTGGACCCTCTTGCCTATATATACCCTGCAGCTTCATTAACTCATCGGCTGAGCATAGAACCAGTTGTTCTCATCACTCTCTGCCTCCCTAGTTCTGTCTTGTCCTGTCTTGTTTTGCAGTCTTCCTCGTGTACCGAACCGGCTTCCGCTACGTCTACCCGCACCTCTAGCATCCCGAACTCGGCATACGGCAACACGACTATCCGCACCTCTGGCATCCCGATCTCGGCAAACGGTAAACGATTACGTCCCTCTCTCTAACCCCAGATACAGCAAACAGCACCCTCTACCATCCGTACCTCTCCTGCCCCGATCCGGACTCCCAGACCACTCTACTCTCAAGACGTGCCCTCGTGGCTGTGGGTGGCGTTATATCCTATCCCACCTCAGCACCGCGGTCCCGTCTCATTTGTGGTGAGCACGTCCTGACACTAATACATTTAATGCTGACCCTTATGACGTGTAGAATACACCACACTACTACTAATACATTTAATGCTGACCCTTATGACGTGTAGAATACACCATACTACTAATACATTTAATGCTGACCCTTATAACGTGTAGAATACACCATACTACTAATACATTTAATGCTGACCCTTATGACGTGTAGAATACACCATACTACTAATACATTTAATGCTGACCCTTATGACGTGTAGAATACACCATAGGGCACTCAAGGTACATCGTATAATTAAGGTATCACTCTGGGATAATTCTCATTGCAAATGAGAATGCAGTATTAGGAAACAATAATTATTTATACAGGCTAAGATCTACTTAAAGGACTGAGACTTCGAAAACTTCATAAGGGGCATAAAAAAATCTAATTTCTATTCCCATCTTTTTACTTCTAATTACTCTAACTCCAGTCAAACAGTACTAAAATCCGCAGTCTACAAAATGACTATCCTGTTCCTTATAATGAAGGCTGAGGGCACAGGCACCGGGCAAAAACATTCTACATTTCTGGCAACATGATTATCTGCAATGGTTTGGCTGCTTTAGTGTAATTTTCTTTGATAAAGTGTTTTATGATGTTAATACATTTATGGAGATACTAAGCATCATTACATATTGCACCATAAACATTTCCAAGGGAATTTAACCCTCCAACCATGCAATGTATTTACCAAAGGAAATAATGGCACATCATGAATTAGTATGCAGATGGGTTATTACATAGGCCTGAGACATGAGAGCCGTTCAGCTGCATGACTGAGTAGGATACCAGATGCAGTGATTGTACCACAACAAGACCTATCATTACATATTTAATGTCTTGTAATCTCCTGCATTGCCTCACACATTGCACATTTTCCATATATTTAGCAGGTAGCTTTAAAACATTTTATAGATGTATTTCATATGTTTTCCTTTATTTAGATGTGATCTATGAGTACATCTCAAGAAAACAAATACTTGTGGTCTTAAATGTTTTTGTATAACAATACCTCTGGAGAATTGTCATGGCCTAACAATAAATTATCATAACGTGATAATAATCTAAACCTAATTAGTGAAATGATTATTAAGTGAGCAGAAAGTTATATTTATAGCAGCTACTAACTTTGATTGACCCTTTGATGGACAGCAGAATCTTACAATGTATCGTAGATAAGTATGTAATTTATTTTCTACTGCAATCAATATGTGGCCTAAAAATAGTGGATATGAAATATTCCTCGTATGGTTGGGAGTGAAGCATAGCCCCACTCCCAGGTGACTTGGCTGGAAACATTATTAATCATGAGTTTCAAGTTTGGTAGAAACTTGTGATTCTCTTTCTCTCAAGGGTAGTAAAGGCCGGCAGAGATACTAAGGTCACATTCCCAATCTGTGAGGTAAGATATGAATGTGCCATAATCGCCACTTATACGATGACTTTCACTGTATCATGAGCAGATGAACAGTAAGAGGTTTAAGAAAGAGGCAGACATGTGGCACATACAATGATCGAGTAGGTGGGAAGTAACCTTTGGTAAAGCTATTCTGACCTTTCCTATGATTATTCCCCACTGTCACTATTAAACATGGATGGGAAGTAGAAGGGAAGGGAGTGCAACCTATTTCCAAATGTTTAGGATCACGTACTCAAAACTAAACAGAAATGGTATTAACTGATATTCCCTATCCATGAACAATGATAGGCATGTCTTAGATATTGGATGCTTGTACCACTGCCACACAAATTCAATTTCTGTTATACGATTCACTGTAGGACAGACATTGTAATTTAAATGGCAAAATTACAAATTAAATAACGTATTCAGCTTTTCTTTTAATGATTACTACTTAAATAAACAATGCACTGGTTTAGGCAAAAGTTTAAAAGCCAGGGAAATCATGAAATACAAAACTTATTATCTGATCTACTGTGAACAAAGGAAGCACAGTGGATTACTTTGTGGTGGAGAAATATGGTATATTGTGTTCATGAGAAATATAACTTGAGAAAAAGTGATGTTGATTTCATATCAACTCCTATGAGCAGGGACCGCTTTTCCTTTTTTTACCACGATCTGTTAACTTAATATTTTCTTTACCTTTTATTCTCAATCACTGCTTTTAATAACCAATTGTATTGCAGGACATGTTGGAACCTTTTAAATTAAAGTATAACAATATTGAACAAGTAATTTCTCTAAGTAACAAACAAACATATATACAATATAACATATATGAATTGAAACCGGCAATTTATAGATATAATTACATATGTCATAGCTCCTTTCACATGAATGGAATTCTGCATCAAAATAAAGTTCTCTTATAAAGATGTCAATCTGTTAATCTGTTAAAGTTATTGGTTTGACACACCAGATTATTTTAGTTGTGTATATTTCTTTCGTTTAATTGTACCTATAACAAACATTATCAAATTATGAATGTCAAAATATGTTCAACCAGATTATAAATTCAATGCATTCATTTTGTTTTTTCACAGAGGTCTTTTATTGCCATGCTGCTATTCAAAGTGATGATATGGGGGTCCTCTGCTATGTTTTTCTTGTTGAAATATTCTAATTTTCAACAAAATAATAATAATAATAATAGTATAGAAATAATTAATGACTAAATGCAAGCGCACAAGTTAAAAAAGGAGCTGTCCACACTAGATACAATCTGTTTTGGGTGTTGTATACTAAGGTTTTCTTTATTAAATATTATTCACAACATACTGTATACAGTACAAGGAAAAATCTATTTTATGTATAATAACAACCAGTAGGTGGAGCAGACAACATTATTTATGGGCTTTGAGTAAGGGTTTGCAATGTTCTGTAGGTCATTTTTTATTGAATAATGTTTTAACTACAGTAGATAGACTTGCTAAACTAGTGTTTGGTGATTGAAACTTAAAGATATTCCCTAAATATGTAGCTACAAACATGTTTGATATTACAGTGTCATAAGAACAAAGACAACTACAGATGTTTCTACATGAAGGTATTAATAAAAGACTAGCAGTACTTACAAATTATTCTGAAAGTCACAGGGATCCAGATGCAGCAGTAGTTTGAAAATTAAAAGCACTTGATCCTTTTTATGCTGCTAACAGATTTTTTGTCAGATGCTTGTAAGAGACTACAGCGTTCTGCATCTTTCAGTCCATAGCAATTCATAAACATTTATTTTTATTATTTTGAATACACCAAAAGCTTTTTTAAATCTCCATCTAGTTATTCAGGTAGCACGTTGAATCATGTGCTTGTATTTGCTTTTCAGTCATGTGTTCTGCTTATTTATTTTAAAATATATTTAAAATATGGTTTTATTGTTATATTACAATTAATTGATTAATGCCCCAATCCCACTCTGCCCTTTATTGGTTTGTCCATTTATGTAGCTCAAGATAATCAATGGAAAGAAAACATACTATTTGCAAATAGTGTTAAAACTGTAAAAAGAAAGCATTATATAAGTACAAGTCATGTACTTGTATTTCTACATCTTTGCATTTTTTCTTAGCCATTCAAAGAGTTTCTACGAATAGAATAAATACCTCTTAACCAGTACGTCAGCGGAGAACTATATAGGTATGGGTCAAAAATAGCTAGGGTGAACATAATGGAATGCACCCCCTCCCTTTAGTTAAGGTTTCTTCAACCAGTCCTCTAAAAGGGTCAGTACAATGGTTGGTATTGTGGTGCTCCAAAACTAGTAGTGGCTTTGTAAAAACCAGATAAGGCTTTATAAGGGATTCATCCATAAATCCAATGAATGTCCGGACGTTAACACAGTGTCCACAATCTGCATGCTTAAAGAAATATGAAAAGGGTATGTGCCTAGTGGTGTCCACTTGACATCCACATACAGTAGAGTGACACATGTAAACAATCCCAAACATATGATAATTGTAAGATGCAATGTCCAGAAAGCACAGGAATAATTACATGGCACTATGGCCCATTACCTGTATAGTGCAGGAACACTGGAAACATCCACGGTGTGCGTCCGTCCAAGATAGAAATCCAGGTGATAGTGTGCCAAACAGAGCACAGCCAGCGACGCTGTGCCCTGTTTGGCACACTATCAAAGGGTCAGATCACAAAACATTTAGGTGTATCTTATTGTAATATAATTTACGCTATATTTAAAGACTTGAAAATTATAGTATTTAGGCATTTATATAATATGTACATATATATATTTATATTGCCTTAATTTACAGGTGAGTTTCAGTGTGCAAAATTGCACTTTGTTCCTGCTAATTTCATACTAGTTGCTTAAGTAGCTGAGAGTCCAAGGGCCACATTACGGCCCACAGGACGCTTGTTGGAGAGCCCTGGTATAGCCCCACATTATAGATGCAGCTGGAAAATTGGAAATAAGAAAATGTGGGTGAAAGTGTGCCGAGAGGGAAAGAGAAATGCTGACAGTTACACTTTTAGGCAAACTTTGGGACTCCTACTGCAGGGGGGCGCAAACTTTTTTCCCTGCGCCCCCCTGCCGGCGGTCCCCTCACTTCCGCGCCCCCCCCCAACCCCAACTTACCCGCGCTCCGGCGTAATGACGTCACGTTGCCATAGCAACGTGACGTCACATGACCTCGCGGCGTCATTTTGACGCCGCGTTGCCATGGCGACGCAGGGAGGAAGCCGCCGGAGCCACGGTAAGTTAGGTTTACAGAGGCCCTGCAGCTCCCCCGGCACTTAATTTAAGTGCCTTCGGGAAGCGCGCGGGGCCTCTGTAAACCCTGCGCCCCCCGTCGGCAGTGTCGCGCCCCCCTGGGGGTCGTGCCCCACAGTTTGCGCACCGCTGTCCTACTGTATGATGTGACGTTGCTAACGCAGGCTGTTCTATTTATGACTAACAGTTTTAGGCAGATTACCAACATAGTTTATAGTTTGCCAAGTTATTACAATAAAGAAGAATCAATTCCAGAACCAAGGAGCTGAGCAAACCCCAAACCTAAAAAGCAGTCCCTCAAAGAAAGAAAGTTTCGTTTAGTATTCACTGTTAGGATTATTATGAATGACACTGACACAGGACAGATAATACCAATGTATGAAATATGTGAAAGTAGGAAATGAAATAAAGAGATTTTGGAAAAACAATGACAGTGCAGAAATAGGTTGATCATTAGCAATTTTGTGAGGGACATATACACATTTTCAAGATAAACATATACAGTACATTTTGCAAATACATATGTAGCCCTTTTTCTGAACCCTCCCAAAGGAACTACTGGTCACTGTACAACACCTGCGGCTCCAGGAGATCTGAGCCTCCACTAGCTGGGAGCCTGGGGTAACTATTATAGCGCAGCGCCTCCACTTACCCAGGATCCCCATTATGCAAGATTCCCCTGGGCAAGAAACATACCACCACAGTGCGTGCAACCAAGTTTTACTATGCAATCATACCTTATACTCTATATGACATCACACATAACATATTATAACTATAATGCTTGTCTTGGCAGCAATACCTAACACCGTTATAACTGCTACGGTCCTTATACTATAGTGACTCGGCCACACCTCTAGGGAATATTGTCCTGTACAATAGTGGCTCAGCCACGCTCTTAAAGAGTATTGTCCTTGTATTGTATTATGTGGTATAGGCTCAGTCCTCTAGCCACTCGCTAGTGTCCCTAAAGAGTTTAGCCTAAGGCGGGATCAGCGCCTGATGACCGGTGTTGGTGCACTTGTTGTTACAATATACCTTCCGGTCACGGCGGTGACCGGTACCTCTTCACAAAGGATCCGATGCCTCCGACCCTTGACCTCCAGATGTCGCGGTGTACTGCCGTCTGGTCCCAGATGACTGCAACCGGCCGCAACTCTGTGCTTTGTCCCTAACTAATGTATAGTAGGGTGACAATCACTTCCACTACAGAGCGTCCCTGCAGTACAGCAGCCTACTGTGACTCAGGCGATGCTCCTATGGGCCTGAGGGGATAGCTGGCCTATGCAGGCGGGTCACTGACCCCCTGCACTCACACTACCTCCTTCAGCTCTGTCCAGATCTCCTCTGACTAACGTGGTCTCTCCCCCACGCTTCCCTTCCTGCTCCCATCATCCTAGCCTTCTGATTGGTTCTTTACATCAGGTGACTGCCCAGGAGCTCATGGGAGTTGTAGTTTCTCCATGGAGCCTCTCTGCCTTAATCTGAACAGACACACTGCTATTACATCAGCCACTGCCTGTCTCACTCTGCCCTGACACACTGCAACAATGTTGCAGACACACCACAGGCCTCTCACTGAACAGAGTCAAACACCAACTGAACACACATCCTTACACATATACTGTAGTAAGTAAGAAATACATCTTGGATATACCATAGGTGAGATAATAAACACAACTGAACAAGGCTGCAGTAGCCCTGACATTTCTTAAAATTTCACATTTTAAGCAGCAAAGGAGAAATGCTTCTTTCTTTGTAACAAACCCGCCCCAAAAAAAACTTCAGGCCAATTTTGGAATAAGATGAATAAGATGAATAAGGGGTGCACTTCTGATTTCTATGTTAAAAAAAAAGTTTGGAAGGTTAATCCAAAGATAACAAAGACATAGGAACTGGGAATATTGTGACTAAAGAAGGTAGCATTCACATGGATACTATTACAGTATGTTTCCCACATATGTATATACAAATTGAGGGAAAATACATTACGATTAGTTAGTTCATACACACCAAAAATGACATAACATACTGTAATAAACAATACAACTAATAGCATCTTACAGAAAATTAGATCTCTAAGTATCCAAGAAGCTGCAACATAAATATTAGTTAAGAAAAAAAAAAAACAGGACCCGAATGTAAAAAAATGTATATGTATGTATGTATGTATATGTATATGTGTGTATATATATGTATACATATATATACACACATATATCTGTACATATATTTGTACATAATCCAAAAAACAGCAGGCACTCAACTTGAAAGTAAACAGAGTTTGGTGCTTATCCCATAACACAATAATAGAGCACTCAGGTAAGTTGATCACAAGTTCTTTGTATTGAAAAAGAC